>NC_142670.1:13390000-13592500 GCF_964200805.1 Pocillopora damicornis
AGTTGCGGACCGCGTGGAAATACATGTCGGCAAACGGCTGGACTCAATCGGATCCGATGGAGACGGGTTGCCGTGGCGAGAGTATATTGGACTCGCCGTGTGTTAGTTCCCGAGAGACTTAGAAAATATACAGCAAAGTAAAATGGTGAAAGGGGAGATATGTCGGCAAACGGACTCCATTGGATCCGATGGAGACGGGTTACCATGGCAAGAGGCCATCGGACTCGCCGCGTGTTAGCTCACGATAGTCTTAGGAAATATAAAGCAAGGTAGAGTAGAGGAGGAGGCGGAAAAAGAAAAAGAGAAATGCATATTATTTCTTTATCAGAGGTTTAAGTCATGGAACACGAGTAGTATAACAATCCAAAATAAAAATGACTTTCAATCATGATTATGACTATCAGTTTGGTTCGGGGTTGTGTGCTTCTGCATTTGTTATATCGTAAAAAGGCGCTTTCCCAGCTTTAAACACGTCATAAAAATTCCCCGTTGTAAAATTTCTGGTAGTTGCTACAGAAATAAGCTATTATATATGAAATCATAATTCATTTATTTTACTGTTTTTCTTTTCTAAGGGGTGGAGAAGTTTGATGTTCGCATGCCATTTTATGTTCCACGGTAGAAGCTCAAATTTTGGGGTGAAAGGCTTTGATCCCTATTATGAAAGTTTTTGTTAAGATGCATGTGGTGTATATTATTATTTTAATATTTTGTGGTTTAAGAATTAGGAAACACTGTTTTGGATAATTGATTCAAAATTTTCCAAATCGTAAGGCACACATTGAAATAGATTGGACGGAAAATGAAACGTTACTTTCTTTCTTGTTTATCGACGTAAGTTCCTACATATTGGAGAGAGGCATGTTTTAACTAAAGAGTGAGCAATAGCAATGGCATTGGCAGAGGTCATCCTTGATGGTTCTTTAAGCCATGACGCGAAACAAGCGCGCTACACATGTAACATTCGTCGCTTTTCAAGCCATGAGGCGAGACAAACGCCACACATGAAATAGACGTCGTTCTCTATGCCATGAGGCGAAACAATCGCGCTACAATGAAATATACGTCTCTCTTAAAGCCTTGAGGCGAAACAGGTGCGCTACACATGTAACATTCGTCGTTCTTTAAGCCATAAAGCGAAACAAGCGCCTTACAATGAAATATACGTCGGGCATGCTTTTAGGAGTGATTTTAATCTCACGTATCGATCGAACATCACTGATGCAGGGTTTCCAGGCTTGGGACAAAGGTACGTAGCACGCATCCAGTACGATCAATTTATAAGTAGCAGAGGCTTTATGAAGGGAGATATACAACATACAGACCTATTATGCAGCCATGTTGTTCAGTATTTCCTAAAACAGCTTTTAACCAATAAATTAATGTTTATAAGATTCAGCGACGAAAGGAAAGGAAAGAAGAAATTCCTCAGTGACAAGATCCAAAAAATTGCTTAGAACGCAGCAAACGGCAGTGGCTTAGTAGCGATTCGTAATAGCTTCACGTCTGATTGTTCGAGAGGGTTACACAAGATTTATAGAGTTGTCATTGTGCTAACTAAAGCATAGCCTATGGGATCCTGGACAACATTCGACTCTGACTTCAAAGTTTCTTAATTTTCTTTTTAGCTTTTGTCGCATATCTTGGTTTTGTGACTGTGATGGTTACCCACAGACATCCCGTGATGCTGGTGTTCTCTCAGTTCCTTATTGACAGACAAAAAGATCACCAGCTCCTGCAAAAGGGTAAATAACCTGTCTCCAGAATCACTCCTCGGCTGGGATGATGCATTCCTAGTATTCTGATTTGCTTGATCGATAATCAGACAGATGTGCGTACGCACGAATGGGCGAGCAGACGAAAGAGCAACTGTAGCTTAGAGACAATTGGCACGTTTGTTTTCCTGATAAGATTAAAAAACAGTGCTGTTTATGCACTAGCAACCAGCACTTAGGAACCAATCAGAAAACTAGAAATGATCTTTTCACATAATTTTCTTTTGTTAAGCGTCGTTATTAGTGTGAGAACGTGGAAAATTTGGTAGCAAGCGTACCCCATTCCCCAAGTCAGATTTGGATAAAAAATGTGTAATATTGAGAAGAAACTTACGATGCGAGCTATGTTCGGTCGGTTACTATTCATTTGTCAGTCGCTGGTTCCTGGCCGTGACTCTCCTACACAACCCATCTTTTATCAAGTACCGCCGCCGAGGCCGCCATTTCACGGCATCTGTTGTGACTCTTGGAAGCGTCAACTTTTACGTTCCATTGTAAAACTTTGAGACAAACTCAGAAGGAAGAACACTGTTCTATCTTTATGGTTCACTTTTCTGGAGATCTGCTATAGTTTGGGGTAAAGGTCTCCCTCGTTTTTTACCACAGTATACAGTCTGTATCTGGGTATTGTTGTTGTCGTTTTTGGTGTTTTTTGTATTTTGAATTTTTTTGAGTCAAAATGTTACTTCCCTAATAAAAGCTACTCTAAATTATGGGCTAAACTTTATTAAACACTTAGATTGTGGTAGAGAAGTGAGCAAGGAAACACACAAAGTACTTATTGAAAAACAATTTAAAATTGCGGATTTTTATTGCTGGCTTCGGAAATGGGAATTATATTATCTGGAAAACATGGAGAAGCAAATGGTAACATTTGCATTTTAAGATGAGTTTTTTTGTAAACCTATTTCTTTGTAAACGATAATGGATTCTAAATACTGATTAATTTTCTTTGGTACATTTGAATTTGATGGTTTTTTCGAAAGGTAATATATCAGTTATTGGAAAGTAATACAGACAAAAAGAGCAAGCAGTTTACGTTAGGTCAGAAGCCAAGTATATAGGAGGGAAAAAGAGAAAAATAATAAATAAATATTGCGGTTTGCCTAGGCGTTTTAAGCGGAGGTTTTTGGTTTATTTTTGTTGTTTTTGTTTTTTGTTGTCTTTGTTAATTTTTTTTCCTTTAACTATTATGAAAGTAAGAAAGTCAAAATTGGCGCACGATACCAAATAATGTTAAGAGTTAATGAGGTCTGTAATTAGGGGAAAGACTTGGGAAGGGAGGTGTGGGTTAGGAAGAGGAGCAAAGAACCAGCGGCAAGAAAGAATACGTAGTTGACAGACAGCTGTGAGCATTACCCACACGAGTGCTTTGGTGAAGGCTGATTTTTTTCACACGTGCGAATACATTCATGTACAATTATTACAATTAGCGCAATCCAACATCGTGAAGACCTCTGATCTTTCTCGGAAAAAAAATTAGCGGAAAGTGGGGTGGGATTGAAATATTGGATTGGTGGGACTACCGGCGAAACCAGATTTCATTCCATTTTGTTTGCTCGTTTTTATCCGTGAGGGGATCCCGGACGAATTCTTGTTGGCTCTCTGGTACAGATCTCCTCACCGGAATCCCAAGAGAGATCCCAACACGTGTCCCGTGGGAATCTCGGCGGGTACTTGCGAAAATACCGGCATACACTCCAGAGGTTGATAACATCGAGAAACTCGTCGTTTTTGTCTCATAACTAACCGTTTCATTTTTTCACATAGTGACGAAGACGGTACAATCGAGCAATCGTTTTCAACCCGTAACTGAGTGTTATCACTGAGTGTTATCACTGAGTGTTTTCACTGAGTGTTATCACTAAGTGTTATCACTGAGTGTCATCACTGAGTGTAATCACTGAGTGTTATCACTGAGTGTAATCACTGAGTGTTATCACTGAGTGTAATCACTGAGTGTTATCACTGAGTGTAATCAGAGTGTAATCACTGAGTGTAATCACTGAGTGTTATCACTGAGTGTTATCACTGAGTGTTATCACTGAGTGTTATCGCTGTGTGTTATCACTGTGTGTTATCACCGTTTTATAAGGTTAACAACAAAAGACGAGAAAACAACATTTTGTACCACAATTTATCATTCATTTTATTGTCGAGCTTATTTTAAAAAATCGCTAAAAAATGTATCGAATAACATCAACAAAACGATTATGCAGCGTAAAAACAGAACGATTAATTAGTATTCTAACAGCTAGACCTCTTGGTAATTACTAAGGAAATGATCTTCGTAATTTTCTTGCGTAATATTTGTCAGATACAAACAGTCCTGTGAAGAAGTTAATTTGCAATGCGTTGAGGACATTTGAACTCTAAATACTAACATTGATTTTGAGCAACAAACATAAAATTAAATTGTACTTCAGAGAGAATTCGTCATTTTATTCGAGAGGTTCCGCCCTAAGTAACCATACCATACGACTTGAACAGGCCAATAGGACTCAGTCAGTGATGACCACAACCGCTTAATAGAGACCACCGCTGAAAAGTGGTGAAATTGACAAAGCACAAGAGGAAAAAAATTCAGGAATTTTATAACCGACCGCTTAATACAGGTTCGACTATTCATTCCGAATAAGCCAATCAAGCCGACTTGAAGAGCTCTATTCACCAATGTGGTGTATATTAAAAAACCGCTATAAGTGTAAATGTTTCTTTTCAAGCCAGAATTGGAAAGTCGATTCCCGGGTCGATACACGTGCAGGCAATAAACACCAAACCAACAGCCCACGCAAAAAGCACTATTCACCTGTGTGTTATATACTCAAAACCACTGTAAGATGGGTAGATGGAGTAGGGCTATGGAGCACGAAGAGAAAGTCTAAGCAGACGAAAGAAGCCAATTAAGTCCCGCAATTCTTCAGGAAAATTCTTATCTTTACCTTCTAAAATCGTAGCTCTAAGATTCTCGAGAACCCACCTGTGATGCCACCCTGGGAAACACATAGATTTTCACACTCCCATCCCGGGGAGATGAACGGAACCTTGAACTACCCTCACCCCCTTCCCATCGCTCTTTCGTAAATGATTGTTATATATGCTATTTATTTCACATCTTGCATGTCACCCAGTCGAGGGTCTCCATGAGGTTAACCGTTAGCCGTATATGGGTCAAAAAACTAGCTGTCAGGCGTAATAATTGAACAATTTTAACCCTTAGTTGCGGAAAAATTAACTTTAAAAATCTTTCCCTCCTACAAGGTGTTATTTAGTGTTAGTCTGGGTTAGCCGTAGCAGAAAAATGGCCACAATTTTAACCGTTAGCCATAAAAAGTTCTTATCGGTCGGCCGTCAGTTTAAAGAAAATTTCGGTTTTTTTTTAACATGCTGTTTTAGTTAAGTTTGCAATTGTGTAAAAAAAAAAAGCATCCATATTTTCTACACTCGACGAACCATACCGACCTAGGGTACCTCCCATGATGAGGACGCTTTCTATAAACAGAATAAAGCACATCTCCCAAAGTGAAAGGTAATTTCTTTTTTCTTGCCTCTTCAACGATATATGACTAAACAACACATCGCTTTACATGCTAAAAAAACGCGTCGCGTGACATCCCAAGGAACGGCTGCCAATGAAACTGGCAGAAATAAAATCTGAAAATATCGAAGTCTATATCTCACTTAATAACTTTATTCAAGGAAATAGGAAAAGGCTGAGCGAATAAGACATGGGTGGCTCACTACTCCAAACGAAAAGATGTGACAAAACATCATATCTGTCGCATAACGTGCTCAAGAAGTGCATCGCGTGACATCTTAAGAAACGGTTGCCAAGAGTTATAGAGTCGAAGTAGTATCGAAGTTTATCTCTCATTCAGTAAACTTATTCAAAGAAATGGGCAAAAGTTATTAAGCGAATACTACTTCAAACGACAAGAAATGGCTTATGCAGGTTGATGCAGATTTGTTATTGATTTCCTCTTCCATTCTAACAAAATACCAAGCGACTTGTTTCATTGTTTGACATTTAAATGTTAGTTTATTGTACTTAGATAGTAAGTAAACAATCTAATCGGAGAAACTAAATAAATCATGTGGCTTCAACTTTCCAGCTCATTCTGAGCCTCCTTCAATGCTTTGTAAGCCATAACTAAAATTATAAAATAAAACTTCTCGTTTCGCCTTTGCATCGTTCTGCTTGTAAAAAATAACACAATTTATTGCATTTAAAATTAAAGGAGAAATCTCAGAAAATTAACTAACACAAAGACTAAATCCTGGCCATTACGGCCAAAATCTGTCATTTTAAGTCCAGATAAACCAAATTCTGATTGGCAGAAACTTACTTTAAGTACCAATGACTGTTTACAAATCCTCTAAAAGTTAATCACAATTTCCATCTGACATAAACCAAAAGATAAACGAGCAATCGGACAACTAATTATTCTCTAATTTCCATGGAAATTCTCCACTCATGCACATGGCTAAAACAGCTTTACATCACTCATGAGACGAAAAGCGATTAAGAAAAATCTGTAAAAAAACTGTGGAAAACGTTTTCAAGACGTTTCAACTTCCACTTAAACGTAACGCCTTAATCCTCTTAGTTGGTAACACTTAGATTAAAAATAACTTTTACATGGCTAGTCATGATAATTTCAAGACATCATATTAAAAAAAAAACAGTAGTTTCAGAAGGATATCAAATATCAAGCTCTTAAGAGCAGTTCAGACAAACAAAAAGTCAACTTTTGAATCAGTTCTCTTGTTGAACTTGACTTTGGCCGTCATTTGGTTCTTCCTGCTTTGAAAAGAAGACTCTTGACAAATATTTCATCTGTAGCTTACTGGTTTATGGTCCAAATATCTGCGTTTGCAGGTATCCTAAAACTCCCTGGGATTCCAATGCTCACTGCCTTAACTGAAAAATAAAAGAATCTAAGTTTAGGGAGGATATTTGAGTTGCCATGAAATAATTCTTAGTACTCCAAATAATACATTGCACAACAGGATTGTTTTAAATAAATTTGCTTTTTTACTCCTATCAGGTTTCCAGAAAAGAATGTTACCATTGTAAACGTGTCCTCTTGATTCTACTGCATCTCAATTTGCCAGAGCAAAAGATTAATTCGTAACCTAACTGAAACATATAAGCAATAATTATGATTTAATGTAACTTTGTATTGAATAGAATGTGTAAACAGAATATTTACTTCCTTCAGCTTCGAAATATCCTTGAAATCCAGGTTGACGTCGTCACCAATGAGTACAAATGGTGCCCAGTAAATCACCTCCTTGAACTTTTCAATTTCTCTCATACACTTCATGGCCTGATGGAGAGCTTCACTTGCCTTCTTGCCTTTGGCAAGTGCATCGTAGAAGAAACTCATGAACTCCAGGGTTCCCTCGTCGTCAAGCGCCCACAAGGTTACCACAACAGATCTAGCACCGGCACCCAAAAGTGCACGCGCCATGCCGACCACACCCTCGACCATGACCTCCCCACGAGCAGTGTGACAGCAGCTAAGTACAACCAGACGTGCTCGCAACCCAGCTTCCATGACATCTTTCATCGTCAGTAGATAGTCTTTCTCTTGCGGCTGAGGGTTATCTCTTGTGGTGTTTGGTGCCAGGATAACTTCTCCTGTTTCCTTTTTACCGTGCGCTGCAATATGAACTAACGCCACTGATGATATTCGTTTTAACACTTCATGTTTTGTTGCCATTTCTCCAGTAAGGGGGGAAATATTGAGGATACGTTCGATCATCTTCACTTCTTTCCTTGCTCCTGGAAGTTGCTGCAAGAGTTCTCCCTCAGAGGTGATGTGTTTGAAACATGGGTCGCCGACAAGTAATGCACCAGTCTTCATGTGAAAGTCAGCTGGGCAATCATGAATTAGTTGCAACGTCGTCAAAGAAGGAAGCACACGAATTCTGAAAGAATCACTTAGATATGATGAGTTGGAGTCCGGCAACGCTGCAAAAGGCACAAGGCAAAATTGCCCCTCTGGAACGAATGTTATCTCGTTGCCTTCGATCAGGTCAGCAATAGGAGCGACGATGATGTCATGCAGCTTCTTTAAAGCACTTGATTGGGAGTGCCTCACATCAACTCGGATCACATCATCGGCCATTTTCTTTACTGTCGGCGAATCAGGAGGAAGACTTTCGATTTTAACAGTATCTGTTTCACGGATCTCCTTCAGAACAGTTTTGTTCAGCAACTGGATGAGACATGCCAATTCATCCTCAAACTTATAATCATTGACGTGTACCTGTCTCATCTGGATGTTAGCTTCACTAAGGCGAACCCAGAAGTAAATGCAAGGTCCATTAATAGCTATGAAAACTGTATTCAATGGAACCCAACTCAGAGAATCAAATGATGCGCTGTGCGTTGAAGAATCTTTAGGCTGATATCTTGTGTCCATCAGATCTCTCAGAGCTTGAGCACGTCCTTTCTCTGCGGCAAGAAGAGCCTTTACAACTTGACCTTGTTTGAGATTTATACGCCACAAACCTTTGTATGCACTTTGGTGCTGATTACGATAAGAAATCTTCCACCGATCGTTGAGTTGAAGACTTGCCCTGATATCATCATACAACTCTACACTCAAGTGATAATAGTCAAAGGCCATCAGAAGATTTCCTAGGCACTCAAAACTTCTTCCAAGAGAACGGAGTGAGCACGCCTCTCCAGTCTTGTCTCCCAGTTCTTTGGATATTTCGAGGCGACGTTCAAAACACTCGATTGCCGTTTCCAACTCTCTTTGACAGAGATAATGCTCGCCGAGATGGCAATAACTAATTCCCTCTCCGGCCTTGTCTCCCACTTCTTTAGCAATTTCTAGATGACGTTGATAGTACTCCTCTGCTGTTTTGAACTGTCCTAGTCTGTCATAAGCGTTGCCGAGACCGCAATAACATTTTCCCTCTCCGGCCTTGTCTCCCACTTCTTTAGCAATTTTTAGACCACGTTGATGGTACTCGATTGCTGTTTTGAACTTTCCTAGACTCTTATAAGCAACGCCAAGATTGTGATAACTGATTCCCTCTCCGGCCTTGTCTCCCACTTCTTTAGCAATTTCTAGATCACGTTGATGGTAGGTGACGGCTGTTTTAAACTCCCCAAGACCTCGTAAGCGTTGCCGAGACCGCCATAACAATTTCCCTCTCCGGCCTTGTCTCCCACTTCTTTAGCAATTTCTAGACCACGTTGATGGTAGGTGATGGCTGTTTTAAACTCCCCAAGCCCTTGATAAGCGTTGCCGAGACTGCCATAACTTTTTCCCTCTCCGTCCTTGTCTCCCACGTCTTTAGCAATTTCTAGATGACGTTGGTGGTACTCGATGGCTGTTTTGAACTCTCCTAGACTGCGATAAACGTTGCCGAGATTGCCATTACTTTTTCCCTCTCCGTCCTTGTCTCCCACTTCTTTAGCAATTTTTAGATCAAGTTGATGGTAGGTGATGGCTGTTGTAAACTCCCCAAGACCTCGATAAGCGTTGCCGAGACCGCCATAACTTTTTCCCTCTACAGCCTTGTTTCCCACTTCTTTAGCAATTTCTAGACCACGTTCATGGTAGTTGATGGCTGTTTTGAACTCTCCTAGACATTGATAAGCGTTGCCTAGATTGCAATAACTTTTTCCCTCTCCGTCCTTGTCTCCCACTTCTTTAGCGATTTCTAGATGACGTTGGTGGTACTTGATGGCTCTTTTGAACTCTCCTAGACTGTTATAAGCGTTGCCGAGATTGCAATAACTTCTTCCCTCTCCGGCCTTGTCTCCCACTTCTTTTGCAATTTTTAGACCAAGTTGATGGTAGTTGATGGCTGTTTTGAACTCTCCTAGATGTCGATAATCGTTGCCGAGATTGCCATAACTTTTTCCCTCTACAGCCTTGTTTCCCACTTCTTTAGCAATTTCTAGACCACGTTCATGGTAGTTGATGGCTGTTTTGAACTCTCCTAGACATTGATAAGCGTTGCCTAGATTGCAATAACTTTTTCCCTCTCCGTCCTTGTCTCCCACTTCTTTAGCAATTTCTAGATGACGTTGGTGGTACTTGATGGCTGTTTTGAACTCTCCGAGACTGTTATAAGCGTTGCCGAGATTGCAATAACTGAATCCCTCTCCGGCCCTGTTTCCGACCTCTTTAGCAATTTCTAGATGACGTTGATGGTACTTGATGGCTGTTTTGAACTCTCCTAGACCTTGATAAGCGTTGCCTAGATTGCAATAACTTTTTCCCTCTCCGTCCTTGTCTCCCACTTCTTTAGCAATTTCTAGATGACGTTGATGGTACTTGATGGCTGTTTTGAACTCTCCGAGACTGTCATAAGCGTTGCCGAGATTGCAATAACTTCTTCCCTCTTCGTCCTTGTCTCCCACTTCTTTAGCAATTTCTAGATGACGTTGATGGTAGGTGATGGCTGTTTTGAACTGTCCTTGGTCTTTATAAGCGATACCGAGATTCCAATAACTCTTTGCTATACCTTTTAGCTCAACATTAGTTTTCCTCATTAATTGAAGCAGATGTTCGTTGCTGTTTTCAATCTTAAAACGTGTCAAGGGTAAATAAATGACGGCCGCATTTTCTTAAATGCAGTGAAAATGTGTATTTTTAAAGTAATGAGAGTATTGGATAGAACCTTAAAAATGGAATGATAATTCGTATGTGGGTTTCTTGAAGATATTTGGTTTCAAGTTATTCGAGAATGTTAACTAGCTCTGAAGTGCATTTATTAGTTTAGGTTCGGTCGTCATGGTGATGCTCAGAAAAATGAGGGGCATTTAGCACAAACTCTTGGAATTAGTTAAAATGCCCTTTTCTTTCAAGTTGAGTTTCGTGGAATAATCGAAAGAATTCTTTAAGAATAATTTACCTTTTTAAACTGCTTAGTGCAGTATAAGAGAATATCGCTAGCATTATGTGTAAAAGAATCTGTCTGGAACGTATTGATTTTCCTTGAAATATTACGCGTATTGCATCTCGTATCACGTTTGAAACGTTCATTAAAGGATACGGCCAATCCCATATGCAACCAGCTCCTTGCTTCTTTATACAAGCAAAGTTCGACACAAGCTCTGGCTCCTGAAAAGGAGAGAACGATTGGTGGTGCGAGGTAATAAATCATTGTTAAGGTATAAAAGTATAGATAAAATGGACTTAATTTGTCATTTAGCTGGGAACAAAAATATAGTAAAGAAATTTGAACTCGTGGAAAAACTGAAAAGGAACAATAAGGAGCTAGTGGAAAGTAGCTATCAATTAAGCTTCAATTGATGATGATAACGATGAATCTACATAACGCATTCTTCATTTTAATGTGCTCTTATGCGCTTTTCAGCACTTTTCGGGAAAGTTTTCGGGCAGACTGCATTGAGCAGTTTACAACTTTTGAAAGACAATTTTTCAGGTGCCTCCTGGCCGGGTTTAGAATGTCCCCTGCACGAGTTACCGAGAAGATGCAGGAAACGGAGCTTACGGTTTTCCGGTTATATCCAAGACAAGAATTCCAAACCATTTGCAGATGTCATAGCTTAGGCGGCAGCACATTCTTCTCAGATATTTTAAGACTCTGAATGTTAGTCCAGTCCAGGGCTTGAACCCTCGACCTCCGGCGCTCTGTAACGTGAACTAACCAGGCTGCGGTATTTGAGAGCTTATTAAAATTTAGTCATGCTTTTCATCACTTAACAGACATTAACACACCAGATACAATTCACACGTAAAGTGCAGTTACGTGCCACAACCAAACACAAACCCCTTTTGACGAAATCAAAAAAAAGAATGTTAAACGCTTATGATTGAAAACCCCACCTTTCTCAATAGCTTTGATTAAAGTGGGTTCCAATTGAACAGCAACTGTTGCATCATCAAGACATTCCCCGTAGTTTGCTGTGAAATTCAAGAAATAAGGTTTAAAGAAATGGTCATCACATGCAATTGCAGCAAAGACGCCTAAAAAAATTGCAATTGCATAAATTGCAGTCCATTTACGAGGATCATTTCTTTGCTTAATTTCGATCTGCTAAAGGGTGATATCTCTTTCTATGCTTCTTTTCTGCTGTGACTCTAATGTCTTCCTTTTCTTGACGCAGATGGTGTATTCCATTATCTTGTAACGCTGCATGAGATATTTATATATTTAGAAATAAAATTGCTACCCAAACGGAAATGAGCTGCTGCCCTGTTGCTGTAAAGCTTGGCGTTCAGTAGTTTATCTTTGCAGTTCACTTGAAGTCCTTCCGTGTAGGAGCGTATGGCGTTATTAGCTTCTCCTTGTCTGTATTCTTTGTTACCTTTCTCCAGACATACTTCCGCTATCCCTGAAAACACACCGTTTTAGCGTTAATGATATATTAATAAGTCACACGACCCTTGACGGGTGATTCCAACTTTATACTTCCAAACGAACTTTTATGTTAAGCTGTTAGGAGTCTGGGCTGTAGCTTGGCTATTACCAGCCGAGTTCAAGTTTCTCGGTTTACATTTAGGTCGAGAGGCTTTCCAAACCCCTTTTACACCTGGCTTACGTCTTCCAAAATATCACAAATTTCACTGGGAGATCCTATTTGAACTCAACTTTGTTTATATTCGCCCTTCAGGAGAGTTGGTCTGTGCATTTTGTTTGTTTTAAAGTATGCAAGCTTTTAGGAGTTTTAGTTGTAGCTTGGCTCTAACCAGATAAAGTCTGTTCGGTTTACATTTTGGTCGAGAAACTCTCCAAAATCCTTTTATACCTTGGTTACGTTTTCCAAAAGATCAAGTCAGAACATAAAACCGCATGAGTTATTGAGAAAAAAATGCGTAAAGCAAAGCAAAGCCAGGACCGTAAAAGGTTGAAACTTGGGAATGTTCTGATAAAAAAAGAAACGTGGGGCTGAGAGTGACAAGGGTTCGTAGTTTGCCCATCCTTCAGAAAAGTGCGTCTCTTTTTCTTAATTATCACTTGGTTTTTCCCATACAAGCAATTGTCTATTGAGAACGTACTCGAGGAGGCTAACTGGAAAAAATTTGATCGGGAAACTACCATTTCAAGTGCAAAAGGAAAATACTTTTACCACGCAAATATCGTTCATTTTAGGTGCAAATTGTAAATAGATCGATAATCTCTAGGACATTGTGCGTTGATCTTACAAGTAAGCTCTTCTGAAACTCGGAATTCAATTTTGGCCCACTCTTCTTTAATTTACGGCTCTTCAAAGCGAAGTCGCGTTCAAATTTGCCGCTTTATTGCTTATAAAAAAAATTAATGATGTCTACGCTATCTGCTCGAGCGGATTGAGCAATAAATTGTTTTTTCTTTGGTTTTTTTTTTTTTTGCATTTTTTGGTAACAAAGTTTGAAAGTTGAGGAAACAATCTTCTGCTTTTTAAAAAACATTCACAGAACATACGCAAATTTTGATGTATATGTGATAAAAACTTCACTGGAGCGTCTTTCAAAAAACCTTGCTTCACCTGATGTTCTTACCTCCTAAAGGGGCATTGTGTACATCCAATTTAGCGTCACTTGACGTAACTTGACTTTCCTCTGTTGCTGAAATTTCCGAGAAGATATTTCAACTTTGTTAGTGATCACAACTATGTGTAATTACAATTGTGCACCAGAATTAAGTTATACTTAACAGTACAAAATCACCATAAGTAAGTCTTTCCCTGTTGCTTTTTCTCACCTGTGCCTGGAAACTCATTTTTCACCTCCACTTCTTCTCCCGTTGTTGGGAGGTTGCTTTCTGCCATAGCTAGAAATAAAATTGAATCGATTTTACTGCGCTACATGGTTAAGAATGAACAGAGGAGACTCAGGTAAAAGTAACCTAAAGAACACGTTGCATACTTTATCATACAAGAAGAACGAGAATCTCAAAGCTTCCTCCGTCACGCTATTGTGATTGCGTGACAGCTCCAGTCAAGTTCCTCGGGTTGTGTCTTGTTTGTTTTTATTTGTTTGTTTGATTGTTTGTTTTCGCAGTTTCATCTGATGAAACGTCGTTCTAGGCTGTCCCTTATCAAAATGCGTGAGTTGCAATGCACAAACTAGTTGTATCCGGTAGGCATGGATAAGCATGGATCAAAAATTATGCAATAAAAGACTCTTTCTCTCATTCCTTCACCTTAACGCATGTGGGGCTGGGAGAATTCGCGAAACCTATTCAAATCAGCAGCTCCTTCAAGGGTTTGCGTAATCATCACGAATCAGTACCAACACCCGAGAGCGTATTGCGTAAAGAAACACGTTTATGGGCTCCTGAAAGCGAGTGTAAGTTCTGCTCTTCTTCAAAGCGCATGGAAAATTTCTCTCAAAGCTATCAAAAATTGCTGGACATAGTCTTTTTTTGAAAAAAAATTCCTAAGTTCTAGGAAAGAGAATATTACATTAATTTTTTTTTGGAAGGAGGCACGAAATTTTGAATAACTGGAAGTAGCAGGCCCTTTTCCAGATTATTTTTATTTTTTCGAGTTCGAAAAAGGCGCTGAATATGAGATTATTTTGAGGGACTGAAGAAGATGGCACTGAAAAGTGTCCTATCCATCAAAACTCTTGTTATCAAGAAACTTCATCTGCGACAAATTGAAAGCCAAGCGCAACACACAGACTCCTCCACAGTTAATCTTGTAGGCCATCGAATTAATTCACTACCAGGCCATATGAGCATTTGGTGGAGGAAGTAGACTGGGAGCGAAATGAAAATGAGAAATAAAAAACAACAACATTTCGATATCGCAAAGCAAAGAGAACTTTAAAGTTATTTGTGAACGAATTGCTGATCAAAAAAGAATCTATTTCAATAATACAGTGAATGGGAAATTTAGGAAATTTGGTCTTGCCCCACAGAACAGGATTCTGCTCCAATATCAGCGTTTACTGAGCCCACAGTTTTATCTTCCAGTGCACGATGTAGACACGCAAACATTGTGCTCATTTAGTCTGTCATCGTGCGCCGCACGCATGATGACGGAAAAGGTACATCTAATAAAACCGAATGACAGATAACTAGTTGGAAATGATACTAGTAACCACCTTGTAGATACGTAGTTCGAACATCTGAAGACATCCTGATATTTTACCAACAACCATATTACCGTTATTATTACTATATATCGCGAATGTTACGATATCAAAAGAAACGTAGGGATTGCCTATTTTTTTGCAACCTCGAGCTTTGTTTCAAAATTCGTTTGTTTTCGAGAGATATTTGCTGGTTTTGATATTGACGAGAGCTATAATTATATACAGCACGTTATCTAGCTTTGTCACTTGCTCATCACCCGCTTCTGCCGCCTAATCATCACGCACAGTTAAACCTTTAACTCCCGTGATCTAATTGTTAATTTTCCCCTCTAGCTGCTACATGTTTCATTTCAAAGTAGATACAGAAATCTGGTGTTAGTTAAAGATAACAAATTCTGCCTGATAAAACTTTGAGTATTCTGATTACTTGTTTGCTGGATAACGTATTGATATTACAGGGACAAGTTACAAGTAGGAAATTGCATCGCGTGCGGACTATTAAACCACGAGCCAAACAAGATAAACCATTGAAATATTTTTCACATCTGATAACAATAAACAGGGGAAATTCAACTGAAATTAAATTTGATTATTGTCAGCCGCAAGAAAAATGAGATTGCGATCTTTCATTATAAATAACATGAGCTCTACAGCTCTAATCAGTTACAGAATGAAAATTGATTTGTACCTGTTAATCTGTTATCCTCTGAATCCCTCTATTCTCCAAATGATGTCATTTGTTAAATCTACATGCCTGAAAATATCAAGAATAATATTTTGCTTTATAACAATTTCGATGAAAAAATGAAGGTAACATATTCACGAGTTTGAAAGATCTAACCTCCTCTAATGCCCAGTTTGGTGATCAAATTGTTGTTCTTCTTTAAGAAAGTTTTTGCGCCTGTTTTTTTTTGTTTGTTTTTTTTAAATTCTTTTTATGGTTATTACTTGTTTACATGTTTCTCCATGGCGATTAATTAATTCTGTGATTTAAATTTAGCTCGTTTTCTTTTAGAGCAAAACACTCGCAATCCGCAAAACCCCTTTTCTCCTTAGAGCAGGACATGTTACACTCTGCCATAACTGAATCGATAAGGATGAATTCACACCGTGAGTTATATTGTACCAATGCAATTTCTCTTCAAGTGATCGACTCGATATATCCCTCGTTCAATATGATACACATTTGTTTTGGTCATCTTCCCATTAGCGTTACAGTTCTCTCAAATTTTCATTTTCCGATTTCACCTTGACAACTTCATAAAGTTTCTAAAAATAATAACGGTAAGCTTTTTTCTTGTAAATAACTCCCGCCAATTCTGCACTTAATATTTTTGCAGTCAAAAGGGTAGGCGTCCAGTGAAATCACCAGAGGGAGATACAAAGCTAAAGAAATCACATCAATAAAATGTATTCTTTATATATACTTTTTTTTCCAATTTTCATGTCTTTCGATTATAATATGCTAAATATTTCTTCATTATCTTTCCTCACCTGAAGGGTACTTGCAATAAAGTAGCTCCAATAAAGTTCTTTTTCTGGAAAAATACTTGACTTCTCGATGTATCTAGAGAAAAGCATATTTAAATCGTTTCGCGTGCTATGAAAAATTAAAGCGAATACCATAAGTACTCTTCTTAAAGAAATATCCGAGGAAGATATTAAAAAATATTTTAAATCTATGTACTCCACGCATCTTTGTGTGTACGGAAACCCTCAGTGTATCTTAAAGGAATTTTACGAATAAATTGTTACTGCACCAGTTTTCTTTAAGTTGGAAGAGAAATCTGAGGCCCTAGCTCTCTGTCTCTTTGAGCTCCAGAATTGTCTGCTGAGTTTGGATGCAATAAGCGAGACCATAAATAAATGTCTAATAGTTTATACAGACAAGCGACACACTTCTGACACAATCAGAAACGCTGCAGCTTCGTAAATCCCTCACGGGAAGATAAATAAGCTACCTCAAGGTCTGGTATGTTTATCTACATGTCGGCATTGACATTTAATCTGTTGCTTAACCTGATCTAGCGGGTAGGGTTTTTTTTTTCGGTCGCGATTAAAAATGATTTTTTCCTTTGTCACGAAAGAGCTTAAAATTTATTTCCCGTCATTATGCATTCGACATTGATGATCTTCGCAGTATGCAGGATGATCCTTTATGTATCCATTGTATGTCATGGCTCATTAACGAGAAATATTTAGCTATGTGGGTGAACTGCAGATCGCAAAATCCGATGGTCTAAGATTCGATCCTGCGTTCGTGAAGAGTAAACAAGATCAATATTTCTTTCATTCTTTTGTCTCATATTTCGAATTATTTCTATTTGTATCTTTAGTCAATAACCGTTTATCTCATTCACTGCATTAGGTCGCTATTAACTTATTCTGTCCTCACCTTAACTCCTGTGAAAATGTGATTTGCCCCACAAGAGAGTAACAAAACGGTGCACTTGGTAACACCAGCGGTATTGAAGAAGCTGAATATGAGCTCACCGAACTCGAAACAGAAAATCGTGTATCATTGTTTATTTCGTGATCCGTGATTCTATTTTGTAGCTATGCTGTTTCACTATTTATACGCCAAGTTTGAACAGGGCCTCATACTACATTTTTTAACTTTTCATTTTCATTAATCCGGAGTTCCTTTGTCTTTAAGTCCATATTAGAAACCATGAGCAAACTATCGTCTTTGCGTTTGCGCCGCGAATCAAAGCGAATCAAAGCGGAAAAAAAAACCAAAACAAAAAAACTCGCTCATGAACTTACAGTACACACGTGGAACTCGGGTGAGTAAGAGATGTGGGTTATTCACTTATATAACCAAAACTAACGAGACCTCATTTGTTACCTAGGTTTTTTTTGCATCACAAAAGAAACACACAAACCGAACGCATAGTGAAGGAAATTTTCTTATTAATGATAAGGGCGACTTGTCGGCTTAGAAACTTCACAAGTTTTGTTGGAAAAGTTGACAAATAGAGCTGTAATTTACGTCACTAACTCAGTTGATAATAATAAATTAACTACAGTGGAAAGTCAATTTAGTAAGACAGAAGATTGAATGAAGCATCTTTAATAATATCAAAGTCATTCCAAATGTTACAGAAATTTGACAACCTGTCAGAAGGCCATCACTGTATCACTGGCATTCATTTCAGTGAAGGTAAAACCAAGCTCTTCACAAACAAGTGTTGCTGTTGTGGTTTTACCAACTCCTGGGGAACCGCACAGAAGAGCTGCCTTTAAGGACGACCCATCTTGGTCTTTGTTGAAAAAGAAAGCTGTGCAAAATAAAAATGTTTAAAACTGTGATTCCATTACTAACATACTAACTGCATGTATAAGTAACTGTAGAGTGAAATAAATTCCTCAAAGTTCATAAGTTACAGCTGTTTAAAAAAATGTATCTCTGAATGTGGGAATTAGGAAACATGTATTTATGTCATCAGTAAGTTGTACAAATGCACCTGGATGCACCCAAGAGAGATTATATTCACTAAGTACAATCACCGCATAATACATGTAGGATGCTCACTGGTGAGGAAATTTAAGGCATACAGCTGAAGTATGAATTAAATTTACTGTGAAGTTATGCTCTTGTGCTAATTGTTGGAGAGGTTTGAAACACCCACCTTTCAGTGCAGGTGATGATGATAGTGTTTGTGTTGTTGGAGATGACACAGATCTTTCACTCAGTTGTGACAAATCCCCTTCAGACTGATCTTTTCTCTGGCTGAGGGACTCCACTGGATCAGCTTTCTCCTTCTTTGTCTTCTTGTGCACACTTAGTGGTTCCTAGCTGGTCTTATTGCCTGGTTTTGTTCTGACAAGCTCAAACAGACCGTCTTCATCTATTTGTAATGTTCCACATTGCCTTAGCCTTAACAAAGAAACCATAGTTTCCTTGTCCAGTAATGTTTAGCTGTTCAATGAAGTTAAGAGACAACCTTAAATCAGTTAAAGGGTCTCTAAACAAAGCAATGTTTAATGACCTCCTCAGCAAGAAATAAAAGCTTATGCCTATGAACAAGAACAGCTCTTTCAGAAGCCAACAGACTTGCAAAAGAAATAATTAATTTCTTCCCTAACTTGTAAATTTTTCAGTTCTTGTTAGTTTGCTACACAGACTTATGAATTGTTCGTTAATTTAGTTAATTTATGCAAATTTGTGGCAAGTTTCCCTAGTATTTTTGCAGAAAGCCGCAGCCCAGATTTGTCACAAAAATTTACAAAAAAGGTGCAACCTATATGTTGGTGTTCATGTTTTTTTTTTTGTTTTTTCCTTTTTTGATCTGTGTATTACAATGTACCTTAGAAAGTTTATGCTCTCCAGGATCCCGTCCCACAACGACATAACTTGTTTTCTTGCTCACTGATTGGGTAACTTTTCCACCATATCTTTGAATCAAATCAGTGGCCTCCTCTCTCTCATTACTTTCCAAGACTCCTGTAATAACAAATGTCAGTCCATCCAAACAGTTTTCTGCTCCCTAAAAATTAAATTATCAAGAGCGTGCATGATTCAAGATATGCAGACAAATAATTAATTCTTCCCTTGAAGACCTGCTAATACTGTCCAAACTGAAAAGTTATAAATGGTGAAACATGAAAAAAACTCTGTCGATACACCATAAACATTTCAGATCAATGTCAGCATCTGTGCACCTACCCCTCCCCTAACCCAACAACTGTCAACTGCTTACAAGTGAGGGTTAATGAGCTTTGGCAGCCAGTTTGCTAAAAAGAGTTGTCTTTGGTACTTCCTGAAAAGTTCATGGATAAAATTTGAAGTGAATAAAAGTTACATGTATATCAAACATACTAACAGAAAAGAGTTGTCCTCACAAGGCAAGAGTTGTCCCAAATAGGAATGTTGATAGTGAAAGACACTGCTACTTTGAAAAATGGAGACACAGTGGCAGCATCTTTCTGGATTGTCAAAGTTAAAATTACTAAGAATGTACCTAACGTTTTGTCACCAAAGTCACTGTTTAGTGTAAATTCTACATACAGTACTGGTTGTATTTTGAGTGGTTATAGTATTGAAAGTAATGTTTTGTTGCAAGTATTGTTAGCAACGTGCATCTGAGTAAAAACCATCTAATTTCATAGGAGGACAAGTTTACATATACAACTGACATGTGCCACCAGTTTTACAAGTTTGAGTAAGCTTTTGGATCTTACACAAAGCCAAATTTAGTCATAAAATGTTATTGTTTCATCTTCAAGTACCTTATTCAAGTGCTTAAAGACACATACTATACACATGCAAGGAGACATTAGATGCTGGTCACTCTTAGGGGTCAAAGGTTAAATGTATCAGCATAAGGACAGTTTCCCATGACAGATCTAACATTCTCAATGCTTGATGGGAGAGAGGATAGACAAACAAACAGACAAACAAACAGACAAACAACATTAACCTGGACAATTTTTAAGAAGCCAGATGCTTCTCCAGAGCAATATCTTACGTTCTAAAATAACACCATGGTTTGGTACTGAAACATCAAATATGATAATAAAGAGCGATGCATGTTACCTCTCATTAACTTGCTGGACCTCTTTAGAAGCTGGCTTTTCTGTTTGTTCAAGAGACTCTTTTAATTTCTAAGGCACAACTTTTTCCTCATCTGTAGAAACCACATCAAAATACAATTAAAGCATCATCATATCAAAATTTTATTTAAGGCACAGTGATCTAATGGTAAGTGTGCTCAACCCTGGATCAAGTGGATGGCTTTTTTTTCTTTGGCAAGCTAATACATAGGCAAGGTTAAAGGTCAGGTGATGTAAAAAAAACCTGACCTCATTTTACCTCAAGCTCACCTGACACTAAATAAATTATTTTCCCTATTCAGCCCTCCCACTCCATCAATAAGGAGAGTCCCCTAAACTCTTTTGTAGAACTCAGTCATGTAAAAATATATTGTCTTTTCATGCATCATGAAAAATATCCAAAATTCTTTCACATTCACATGAAATTCAAAAAAAGAGAATTAAGCCAAATTCACAAATTAAAATTTTCACTCTTTCTCACCTGTTTATAAAGCTGTTAATCCTACAAGTTTGGCTCTTTCAAATAACCTGAAATTCATCAGGGAAACAAAATGGTTTGTCAATCACATTTAATTCATATAATTCTTCATCCATGGGTCGCGTTTGAATAAAGAAAAAACTGTTCAGATGGAAATGGAAGGATTATGTCATCTTTAATCAAAATTCATGAAAAACAATTGAAATCATGATTCCCCTGAAAACAAAAAATATTTACTTCTCGTAAAAAGTATAGGTACCCTCAATAATTAGACATAATTTCTTTACCTGAGTCCAAGCTGATTGGTCAATATTCTACTTTTCATAGCTTTTGAACTCTCCTCCTTCTTTACTGATGTGGCTTTTCTAAAAGAGACATGAATGAAAGAGAACCAGGTTCTGAATACACCTTGACATCAGTATGTATATTCTCCATACTGTTCCCTAAGCAATTTCTGAGGCAATTACAAGGAGAATTTTTTAAAATAATCAAGAGCTTTTATAGTTAGTGATCATTTCCTTGACTCTTGATTCAGTGGTGATATTAGGGTCCAAAAGTTTAACCCTTTAACTCCTAAGATCTGATTGTTATTTCTCCCCTCTAGCTGCTACACGTCTCCTTCTAAATTAGTCATGAGAACTTGGCACTAGATCAAGATAGCAGCTTCTACTTGATAAGTTTAAATATTCTCATTACCTGTTTGCTGAATAATGTGTAGACATCATAAGGAGAGGTTATATGTTAATCACTTCTGGGAGTTAAAGGATTAACTACAGCTGTATGAAAGGGAACAAAAATCAAGAAAAAAATCACATAACTGATTTTTGGAGGAAGAGGATCTTCATCAGAATCTAACAGAGATGTAAGATTAATTTAGAAATAGGGTCAGGACATCATTGAGATGTTGTATGTATACATGTAAATATGTGAATCTTTTTACACCCTAATTTATTTATTTAGCTTTGCCTAATTATCTCAGGCAGGGAGACCACCACAGATTTAGCCAATTACAGTGGATCCCACATTAACAATGACAAGGCCAGACCCCCCCCCCCCCCTCAATTCCCAGTAAACAGGCCAGACCACATCACAGTAATCTTGTGAGTGGGTTCTTTAACATCCCCTGCCTAACCAAATTGACTAATTAATAGAAGCAGGAGACAGGACCTACGTTTTATTCATTCTTATCCAAGAAGACTAGAATGTCTCTCCATTTCTTGACATTATAGAAAGGTAGCACATTATCCTCAGTTATTTTAAGACCTTGAGTGTTGGTCCAGCTGGGGCTCAAACCCTCGACCTCATGCACAACAGTCCAGCGCTCTAACCAATTGAGCTAACCAGGAGGCTGTTTCTGTGATAATGCAAATTACAATTGGAATTGACAAGGACACTGTACAGCACAGTACACCATTAAAACAAAAACAGAGGTGTAATAGTTTGTGTAGAGTCTCAACATCTGTTCCTTTTGAAACTGTTTGTGTTCACCCTAAAACATTACCTGAGTCAATGTTGTTTTTTTCTTTCTTCTTCCTCTTCTGATTTTCTTTTGGTTTTTGTTTTCAGGCAATGTCATCACCTTCACTGCTTGATAAACTCTGCCCAGAAAATCAACAAATACATATTTTTATTCACACAAATGTGAGATAAATTCACTTCTTTGGACCTAACAATAACAACTGGATAAGATCAAGGGGGGGGGGTGTTGTTCCTCAGAGCACAACTTTCTTACAAATCATTTTCTTCCACCTCAGAAAAATCAAAAGACACCAGGCTTGTGGAAAACATGGTTTGGGTTAAGTGAAGTCTCAATACTTCTTTATCAGTCATCTTTCAAGCTAATCAACAATTTCATTTTCCCTTCAGTCTGAATAAATGAAAATTAACAAGTACTTGTCAAAATTGTGAATTAAGCATTAGTATTACATACTGCAACTGCTGTGCAGACTTACTAAGCTGCAGTTTGAACAAAATTGCAGGGAATGCTAGTGTCCAAGATATTTCAGACTTAAGTGAAATTTAGGTGGCAGTGTATCACATCATGCTGTTTAGCTGTTTAACCCTTAAACTCCCAGATGTGATTAACATGTAACTTCTCCCAAGACTATACATACAATGTCCAACAAAAGGGTTGTGAAAAAAATTGTTATCTTGATCTAAGAACAAATTCCGATAACAAATGTACAAAGAAATGTGAAGCAACTAGAAGGGAGAATTAGCAAACAGATCTTAGAAGGTAAAGGATGAATACAAAATTGCTTCATTTTACAACCCTGTTTAGGGAAAAAAAAGGCAAAACATTGTAACTTATCAGCCTCACTCAGCTACCCTGACATACTCCAACAAACTATTGAAAATTATACCTACAAAGTTAGTTAATATACAGTACCACACCATTTCTCACACTCCGGTCCAGAAAGATACCTTGGGTTATATAAATGTAGTGGAATGAAACTCTTGGTTAAAACATGTTGTAAAATTATCTACCATGTGCAAAATTAAAGATTCACGACAAAGGAAATTTTACCATGTATGGCAATAAATACCAATTTTGGCGAAATAAGGTGTCCCCCCCCCCCCATCCCCAGGAGAAGATAGATGGGAATGTGAATTGCCCACGAAGATATAGACACACGTACATGATGGTCGATTCAGTCAGACAGGGGCTGTGATATGGGCAGATCTTTTCTCCGTCACCTCTGAAGTCGAATTCCCTGATAACAAAAATAACTTTCTCTTTCAAATGCTACATAATCCATTACTTACCTTGCTTTTCGTTCGGCTCTTTCCTACATCATGTTTCGTTAATGACTTCACAGTAGAATCTTTGCCGCGCTTATTTTCTACTTTCGAAGCGCCTTGTTTCGCTGCCTTTCCAGCAAGGCCAAAGAACGATCGAGTATCCTGTAAAAAAAATGTAATTATAATTGAAACACCGGTTAAAAGACTGCCGCTGAGAACTAAAAGGACTCACAAACCATTTTAGTATAGTGACATGTTCACATTATGTGACGCTTGCGACGAAAGAGGAAACTTCGAGGGGTGTCGCTATGCGTGTTTTCTAAGTGTCGCTGATGTGGGGACTATTTTACCGGTCGTAGTGAAACCATGAAAACCAAGATGACTATCAACGGTGTTTATTTAGATCACGATCACGATCGTAAACTGAAATTACAATAATATTATAACGAATGCATAAATCTACTTGAATTAGTGCGAAAGGCATGAAAGAAACGCTTTACGTGCCTATGTCGATAACGCGATTAAAATAACAACAATCAACGTGAATTAACATAAACAAATCATAAAAGGCTAAATTAAAACTACTCGAGATTCAAAGATCGGCTACACGATAACCATTTGCGGCTGAGTAACAGCCCAAAGACTAAAATGTGGGCGTTACTGTGTGAGCGTCTAGTTATTTCAAAATACTGCTTTGATTTCAAGATAATTAGTTGTACTGTTGTACAACACAGTACATATGTGCGCTATCGCCCAAGGTGAAAAACTAAACTTAAGCATATTGAAATAAAACTAACAAACTCACTTACATATCGGTCCCGCTTGTGCCAAAGGTTTGGAACGAAAGATCGAAGGTACTGCTGTTCAAGGCGAAATCTTGCGAAACTGATCTGGCTTATTAGGACGCTAACTTAGCTTTTATATGCGCGTGGTGACGCTAAAAGATCCGATTACAAACCAATAAGTAAAAGATAAACATTGTAACTACGATCGTAAGTAGGCACACAAAGTAATTGACAATTGATTTAATAAAAAAAAAAAAAAAAAGGCTGTTCTTTTGTTCGATATCCTTAACATATTACTCTCCTACATTTCGCGCCATCTTTGAAAATCTCCTGTACTTTAGTCAGCGGTCACTAACCTAGCTAGGCTCCAGACTCCTGCTATTTCTCTTCCGCTAATTTTCCGAGAAAAACAATAGGTCATAAGATAAACATAATTTAATTCTAATTCACGGAACCAAATGAAAGGAGCTGTAAGGCGAGGGAGGTTGAGCCACGTGCAGTTGCCCAACAGGTTGCTTTGAAAATGGCAAATAGATCTGCGGAGAACACTTCTCAGGGGTACGTACTCTGTTGTGGATGTCGATATTTCCATGAATGAATGCGCCCCAGATTCGCGCACGCTCCTTCAGTGATTTGGTTGTTTCGTTTTGCTATCGTCTCCTCGAGGTATATTGTTTATTTATCGAAAAATACTCAAAATTCGCAGAAACTTGCAAAAGGTTATTTGAAGTTTTATACGCTGTCATTCAAAAACAATTTCATTTAATATAAAATGACTCTATAGAAAAAAAAAAAAAAAAACTGCTCATAAAAGTTTTACCGATTGGACTTGAATGGAACAAACGTGGTCGTGTTACGATTGGTGCGTATTTTCCCAAAGTTGAAATTACACTCGTTTCTAAATTGTATCTGCTTGAGTGGTAGCAGATGATGGAGTTTATGCGCAGAATTGGATACAACTGAGTCAAAGAATTAACGTTTGTAACACTGTTCTTTGCGCCTGTTTTTCAAAGATCTGATGCCATGCAATGCATTTAGTCTCTATTGTAAAACTAGAATCGACCATATTTCCGGAATTTTTTAGGGCTTACTGTAAACTGCCAAACGAAACGAAACGAATTGAAAATATGAAAATCTCCGTGGTGTTCTTTGCTGAATCTTCACTACGTTCGCGAAGAGATCAATCTTCTACTGTATTTATAGGAAGGACTGCGCAATTTGGCCATAAAATGCAAATCTATAATTCACATTAAAATTCCGTGAGGCTCGAGCTGTGCAATTTACAAGTTGTCCAGTATCGATGTTCGTAGTCGATAAATAATTCGATTGCGTGACATGACACCTTCCCTGAATAATATCGCGTGACTAAAGTTGGTTTGCAGCATGTTTCTGATTGAAAAATTAAAAAAACAAAGTTTTCGTTAAGGTTTCAATAATAGTAACGTTTGTTCTGTTATCATTTGTATGATTTGTGGACTGAACTGACCGATTCGTTCTTAACGGGGGCATTGGGATATTCTATTTTTTTTTTTTAGATCGGGTTTGTGCTAAAGAATTTCGGTTTTTCGGATTGGGTGTTCATTGCCGTTTGCAGATTTTCCGTTCTTTAGCATTTGGTTGTCGGTTTTCGTCAAAAATACCTGTCTAATGGGCTACGGATTTGGTTTCCGATGAAGTTTTCGGATTGTCCTATTTGGATTCCGTTTTCTCTTCGATCCAAGCGGCCATTATGCGCCTCCACTGATCTCAAATAGCCGCGAAACCTCAGTATGCTCCACATGTCAACACCGTATCGGATCGATTAGGGTTTTGAGAACTGGGATGTGAACATTTATCGGTTTTGACTGTTTTGCATGCGGTTTTCGGTTCTGGTCGAATTTTTTTTTTTTTTGCGGTTTTGCGGTTGTTGATGATTTTTTTTCTGTTCCGTGTCTTAAATTACAGTAGGCCTTGTTTAGTTATTTCCTCTGAAATTGTATGAGGAATTCTTTTATTTTATTTTTTTTTTTATTTTTCTTTTTAATTTCTCTGGAAATAAGTGGTGTTGTCTTTCTCACTTCACACTTGAATTTGGGACTGAAAGTGAGGGGAATGTGGGCTGAAAGCTGAGGTGTCTGTGTCAGACAGTTTGATCCTGCCTTTGTCTGCATTATCATGTATTAACTTTTTACTTTTCCATTCCAGCATGAATTTTTAATGTTCTGTAACACTTTTTTTTCTTCTTGAATACTAATAATATAACAAATTTATTTTAATCCAAAGATGTCTTTGTAATTTTGTTTTTTGAGACCTGTTGATGGTTTTCAATCTCGAAAATTATCAATTTAGGTGCCCCACAGTTATCAAGGAGAGTCTGTTTGATCTTGGCTGTCTTCCTCCAGCTGTAAGTGAAATGCTGAAGTAACTTTCGTGAAATAATGACAACAAAATTGTTTACATGTTGCAATGATTTGATTTAGCGCCCTCCTTCCAATAAGCACCCCCTCTAGAATAGGCACCCAATTCTCTCCCCTGTTTTAAGTCAGAAAGTTTAAAAGGTGATACTGTTTTGCTAAAACTTCATCTGTAATTTCATGCTTGCATGATTGATAATAATTATTACATGTATTATTATTTTTAAGCTCGTCATTATTTTTATAATGGCTTTTGTCAAGCAAAGGGTCAAATCTGGACTTCAAAACTGCAATGGATATCCTGGTTTGCTGATGTGAGTACAGAATTGATTAATAGAGCAAAAAGGTCAAGACTTATATTGAAGGTCAGCAACATGTCATCTGATCATTGTTTACTTTTAAGTAGTTGTTCCTAAGTCTTAAAGTGACACCCAGCTACATGTACTTTTTTTCGAGAAAGTTGCCAGTAATACAAGGCAAGGGGATGTGCTGCTGGTTTGGGTGGCATTTTCATGACTCTCTTAGCTATGATGGGGTTACATTTTCAGTAGAGTTACAAGAGTGGGGACTAACATATTTTCATGATTTGGAAAATTTTCGTACATCAAAGTAAGGATTTACAAACAGGAAGATGAAAAGTAAAGTGTTCTAAATTCACATATAGAAATGTGTCACGTCATTTTAGGATCATGACCTACTTAAAAGACTTGGTAGTAGCTAGATAGATGCATCTATAAACAGAAAAGACTAAGTTGGGACCACAAAAATGACATTTCTGGTAAAGTGACTCACTAAGCAGATGGGGTGTATAGTTGGCCACAGAATAGACTATAATGGGGCAGGTATTCTTAGAGGCCAGCAACACATGGGTAGATGGGATCACAAAAATAACACTTCCTGTAAAGTGACTCACTTAGCAGCTGAGGTGTATAATTGGCCACAAGGTAGACTATAATGGGGCAGGTAATTTCTGAGAGGCCAGCGGTACATATATGTACACTGTATACGCAGCAAAAAATGACCCAAAAACTCCCCCACCCCTGATGTATCAAGAAATTGCATCATTTCAGTCAGAATATAAACACGGTGCAATAATATGAGGCATTCCCTTATTGAATGGGTTTAATGGGAGTGTATTTTTAAGTGAGCTATTTGGGTGCCACTGTTTTACCAATGTTTGTGTGGTTTCCTTTCAGACCATTTCATTTCTTAAGTGGTTTTGGCAACAGATTCACCATTGCTGTTATGTTTGGAGTCACTTCCAGCACATGCCTTAGTATGTTTTTACAACCAAAAAATGGAAATTTTCAGATGCCGGCATGACCCAGCTGGATGGGTGCAGGGTAGGTGGTCATACCATGGCAACCTAATTTTGAATAAATTGAGTGTTTATTTGTTTGATTTGTTTTGTTTTGTTTTTTTGTTTTGTTTTGTTTTTATTCTCACTGTTAAAATCATTTTAAAGACTATTGTAGCTATAGGTTAATTCACTTGCCAAGGGTCATTATTAATTTATGAACAAATTTTAATATTAATAGTTATATGGAATTTAACATACAATTTAAATGGCTAAGAGCAAATTCATGTATGGTCAGTAGTGTTTTCAGGCATTGGGTTTGAATCTTAGCTAGTTTTTAACATCTGTGCAGCATTTGTTGCATTTTGCTGAGTTTGCAGCAGTACTAATGGGCTTGTTTGAGCCCTGGGGCCATCCTCATCCAGTGGTATACCTTTCAGTGCACACCTTGTTCCACAATATGCATGTGCCATGTTGTGTTTGCTGTTCTATAGCATGGGATTCTTGTCCTTGAGGATAGCAGTTCTAGGTGTTTCCTCCCCTCAACCCTAATTGCAGGGTTTCTTTTGCAGGGTCTATTTCTATTTATTTGTAATATTTATTCATCCATTTATTTATTTATGTTTTCCTCTACTGAGCCATCTGGCTCTAGTGTGATAGGTGCTCAGAGGGGGTTTAGCGCAAGAGGCTTACAGCTGGATTGTGGGTTGGGTAGACCTGAGTTGGGTGTTCTAGCACCCTAGGGTGTGACTGTAGTTGCAGCTCCTGCATGGGCCCCTTGGGCACTTAGCCTCCATTTGTGATGTGGGTGTGAACTTGATATTAAGTTATTTATTTATTTATTTGGAATATTTAGACAGGCTGACACAGTTTGGCTTTTAAAAGCAGGTTTACATTTGGGCCTCTATAAATGATCATTCATATCATCAGATGACCACACTGGGAGCCACATTTGTTACTCTTTGTTGAAGTCTGTGTGTTCTTTTACTCTTTAACTCTCAAGATCTGATTATTAATTAATTCTCCCCTTTAGCTGCTGCACAATTGCATATTCATCAGTTATGAGAACTTTTCTGTTAGATCAAGAAAACATCCTCTACCTGAGAAGTTTTAGTATTCTCATCACCTGCTTGCAGGATAATGTGTGGATATTATAGGGAGAAGTTACCTTTTAATCATTTCTGGGAGTTAAAGGGTTAATGTCCCCTGCTTATAACCAGTACAGAGAAGATGTAGGAGAGTATGGGGCCTATGGTTTATCATCCTTAGCCAAGAGGACCAAACCATCTAACCATTTGCAGATGTTAATTCTATAAAAGGCAGCACATTCTCTTCAGTTATCTTAAGACTCCGAGTGTTGTTGTGGTCTGGAAAAAGAAATGACAAGGATGCAACGAAACCTGACTTGCTAGATACTTTAATCTCTCTAATCATTCTGGGCAGCATATGGCACTTTGCAGCCTTTCCCTACATCTAGGCAGTTTGAAGGGCCACAAAACTCCACAACAAAAATTATCTTTCAAACAGGCACTCTTAAGCCCCACAGTATCAACTAATGCTTTTCATTTAACTAATTTATTCTTGTTTTCTCGTCACCATATTCCCACCATAGCTCCATTTTCTGCATACAAATGCACACACAGCCCACAATTCCTCCAATTGCTCTGATGAAGGGCTATTGTGTTTGAAACATCAGCTTTTAAACTCTACACAGTGGCCAGTTTACATTATCAACTCAGTCAACAATACTAAATTACCCTGTTATACTATCCCACTGATGCAGCACCACAGTTTCTTGAGAAACTTACCCCCTTTACCTGCACAGCAGTCCAGCACTCAACGTGAGAAAAAAATTAGTATATAAAAATGAGTGATTAAAAAAAATTCCTGTTTTTATTAGTTTTTCAGAATATCATCACTGTTCTTGTATACAGGATCCTGTTCTACCCATTTTTTGCCTGTCTGACAACTGACAACAGACTGGCTGGGTGACTTCTCTGGGTTTTCTCTATGTTACAATCAGGTGAGCTAGCTATTACTTTGTTTATGAATACCAATTTAATCTGACTGTGAGTTTGTTTTTTAATTATCAAATGCAGTTTTCAGAACTTTACAATACCCAATACTTAATTCAAATTTTACTCTAATATGGAATACTACTCTTGGCTTTGAAATAAGTGATGTTTGTGTTAATTTTGGACCATGTTTTGTACACAATTGTCCTGGTAAATAGGGAACACAGCATAGCTTACAAGTGAAACAATAGACTAATTTGGTTCTCTCTGCTTAATTAACCCATATTAGCCCCAGAGGTAGTCAGCATGTAAGTTCGCCCTCCAGTGATATTGCTGAGTCATTCATTAAGAACAGGAGAATAACAAAAAGATTCCCAACTCAAGTGGTTCTGATTACAACATGAATTCTCCTCATCAGTACCAAAGGTATTTTATAGTGAAGAGTCTATAGAATATGGATATTAATGTTAACCCTTTAACTCCTTCGAGTGACCAAGACAGAATTTATCCTTACAATAATATATAATATCAATATAATATCAAGCAGACAAGTGATGAGATTAAAGAAAAATATCAATTAGGGGATTATAAGTTGATCCAATACCAAATTCTCCAAACCAACATCATAAGAACTGTATGGTAGACAGTAAGGAGAATTACTAATGAGATCTTAGGAGTCAAAGGGTTAAGGTGTTATATTACAGTAGAAGTACTTTATCAAAGTGATTGATGAAAACTAATTGACAAGGAAAGCAAACCAGGGTAATCAATTTTCTTAGATTCTAAAACAAATATAAAAGACTTGTTTGTTCTTCGCAAAGGGGAATCAATTTTATGTTTATTGTATTCTATTTTAATATCCGATCGTTTGAACCGTAAAGTTGTAGGGGCTTATTTCAATGCAATGCAAAATGAGCAGTGAACACAATAAACTGACCATCCTGTACCTAATTCGAACATGGCGGGCATCGCCATCGATCGACCTAGCAACCATTACTCTCTAACGAGGTTAGTAAGGGTTACCTCAGTTCTCATATGTCATCAGGGGTCGTAGTTACTTTTTCTTGTTTGAAAAATAGTCAATAATGAGTTGGAATTGATTGACATTCTGCTCACCAAGAAGATAAACATAGGCATGCGTAGCATGCAAGAATTATTATTTAGGCTGGGAGGGTTGAGACTGGAAACTTTGTGTTCCTAACACTATCAGTTTTGTAACAGAAAAAGAGCATAACTTCTAAAGTAACGAAAATATCGCATTACTTCACCTTAAAAGAAAGGAAAAAAAACTAATTTATCTGAACTCACACAGGTTTTTTTTTTTTGGTCTATTGTCTCTATTGTCTAAAAACCCCCAAGCAGACATAAAATGTATCCGTGCCTCGCCTACTGTTGTCTCCTTCGCGGCTGTTGTTTAGTCTCGTCACACAACGCCCTCTATTCCCCGTTAGAGAGAGAGCGTGTTGCGTGACGAGACCAAAGAGACTACGCTTACTACCGTTCCTCAGACAGAGAGAAAATCAACATTATTCATTTACTGTTGGTTGCCTGCAAAATTATTATTATGATTCCACGTAATTTGACTGTAAAAGGCAAAAAAACCTAAGTTATCTGAACTCACACAAATACTGTCTAAAAAGCTCTGAGCAAAAATAAAATGCGTCGGTGCCACGCTTAACGTTTTCTCCTTCGCAGCTGTTGTCTAGTCTAATTAGAGAGAGAGAGCACGTTAGCGATGGACGCTGATTGGTGGAATACAATACAATACAATCCAAGCACAAGAATGTTTGAGCGTTGTTTTCATGTACGTGACGGAAGTAAGTTGTTTAGCGCGTGCGAACGTGAGAAAAGAAGCGGATAAAACACCTTTAAACTTAAAATTGATAAAACAAGTTGATTGCAAACCTTTTATATACCGATAAACTAGACCTCAATCGACGGGGTTCTTGCGAAAGACACAAATCATTACACATCAAATGAGTCCAAATTTTCTGGTTAATGTCATTCTTTGTGCATGGCCTCCTGATTCCATAACATCATGTACGAGAAAAAGTATCCAAACGCTGTGGTTTCTGCTTGATATCCAAGTGCTATAATGTGATTGTGCGAGATAAATACCCTGATGCGGCAACCTTGTTGGTGTGAGACACACCCTTATGCGGCGATCCGATCAATGCGAGCAACATATTACTCAACACGTAAATAGTTATTTTTTTCATGATAAAAAATTACTAAAAAAATGCGAACCAACACCTGAAATATCAAGCTTTTCCAAAGCCAGTTGGCACCAGGACCAGTGGATTTTTTCCAGAACTAGCGTAAAAATTGCTCCTTTCTTTTCCGAATTTAATGCGCGAGACATATTAAATTCCGAAAGACATGAGTGCTTCTTCGAAAGCGGAATGGTAGCTAACAACTTATCATTTATAATTACAGAGTTTGCCAGCTTTCGCATTTTTCCGCAAGGGCAACATGTGGAATGACACATTTGGCGTGTGGTTGACAGCTGGAGCTTAACCGCACCAATCGGGAACTCCGTGGGTGACAGGAGTTTTGCAAAATAACAATGTCATCGGACAGGCGTAATCTTCACAATTGGGGGACTCCTGCTGGTCTTTTCCCGCATTTTTACTAGAAATTGTATATATGAGACTGGCTGGTTGATGACCTGGAAATATTTCATGTAATTTTAGGAGGCTGTAACTGTGTTTGAAGATTTCACCCCAAAATTCAAGAACGTCACAAAAGACAAGGCTGGAATGGAAGACGTTAAAACACTACAAAAATCATCTTTGAGGTGGCAGAGGCCGTCGAGAAATTTGGAAAGCGACACCTGAGTGGAATGAGGCCTTCAGAGAGGATCGTTTTTCCAAAAATGGGTGAGGTTGTGGCCTTCAATCCTGTTTAGTTTCAAAGTTTATTCCTGTTACTCACTGACTTGCTGACTGACCCTCTAAGTTGCCTAATTCCCTAAAGCTAGATGATGTAAGAGCTCATGTATAAGCCCAACTTTTTAGAAACGTTATTGATGAATAACATTGATTCGTCTGTTCTTTAAATTTGTCTAATACTTTGATACTCTGATTTTTTGCGGTGTGAAAGGAAATTCAAGGTATTCTTAAACAATCAACAAGAGAGAATCAGAATCCTTCAAATTGTGAAACCTTTCTTCTCGCTCTGTTTATTGAAACTTTTCTCAAATAATAGATTGGTGAGCAACACTTTACTAACTGAAATTGACAAATCTTACCAATACTTTCCGCTTACTTCATACTATACACTGGGCTCAAAATTGGCCTATCGTTTGCGATGCTTATAAATGCAAAATTGTTAACCGTACTCTTAAAAACTCCCCAATGAACTCTATAGCTCTCCAACGAAACTGTTCGAGGAACGAATTGAGTTTTCACAAATTCAGTCCGTCCAGTGCTGCTCATTGAAAAAACGTTGTTAAATGGTTGAAGGGTAAATAAGAAAAAAACAATATTCGTCCATCCAATTGTTGTTAATGTTGTTGTTGCTTTGTCTCATTGATTCTTTTTGTTTTTTAACAATTATTTCACCAAAGATGCTCGTCAACCTCTCCCTCAAATTCGACTTAGTGTTTCTATGTCCCTTGGACAGATCATCTTCCTCGCCGGAATAAACGCCACCGAAAACAAAGTTAGTGGCCTCTCTTTCTATCCGTGGAATGAATTGACTCTTTGCACCGTGAACTTCTTGTCGAAAGGAGCACGATAAGAATACGAAAACTCGTCCTTTCCATAGGCTGCCTGTGTTACAATAGCGGCTCTAATGCAATATTTCTTGATGGCCGCTTTCTTTTAGATGCTGATCGAGGGAATTTATCTCTACCTCTTCGTTGTGAAAGCTTATAACATCAACACCAAGATGTACATGTATCACGTCATCTCATGGGGTGAGCTTATTATTTTAAACATGCACTGGTAACTGTAACCATACTTTCGGATCACCAAATATGGTGTCGTCATCTAGCGAAGTGACACGATTTCCTTCCTTTCTTTATGGGTAGGTCTTCCAGTGATCATGGTGGCCATTTTACTCGGCATCGCTGCTGGAAAAGAAGGGTTACAAAGCTATACGAGTGATAAATAGTAGGAAAAAATTCAAGGGTTTCTTCTTGCTTTTCTCCTTTTTATTTGTTGCATTTAAATCTTTGTTTTGTTTTTGCATATAGTTTGAAATCGGTATCATTTCATTTGCTGACAATTTGTGTTTCTTTCTCGTGTTTCACTTCTTTGAGTTTAGTTGCTGGCTTTCCTCGACTAACAACCTGATCTGGATTTTTGTCGCCTTTGTAGCTTTCATTGAAATTGTGAATTTATGATTAGTGTTGGTGATTATGACTGGTATACCTGGACTACTTGCTGCTAAAGATTTTTTTTCTCTGCTCTGTAAAAAATAATTTAACGATTTATGATATGATCCCACAGAATATTTACCATTTTCCTTTTCCTATTTACCCACAACAAGCTTTGGACGTGGCTATTGAGGGCCTTTTATGACGAGAAAAACCTGTTGAGACAATGTCCACACAGGCATAAGATAGCTTCATAGACTCTCCAACTTTTACTACATAGTATGAAGGAAAAAAAATTCTTCCTCCTTCCTGTTGATGGTTTCTCACTGTTTCACATTGATATCTTACGATATTTTTTTCGCGCAAGAATAACTAAAAAAAAACATTGAACAAGAAGAAAGGAGCAGGAAGAGTAAATTTATATAATTTAACACGAGGCCTCACTTGACATAGTTCATTTAGTGTAGAGACGTTCGTGATTTTTTCAGCTCATTGTCAGAGAATCGAAGCTCATAATCTAGGTCCCACAGTTGGAAGTTCTATTCCCTGTAAATGACTCTTTATCCGAAGCTTGTTACCAAACTAGTAACGTCTCTGTCAAGGATCCTCTCCTGCTTTGCCTATTCGATAACCATATCTAAATAATCAATTTATTTTCATTGTATTCTTCAGCTCAACTTCTTGATACTCCAACGAGTCATAAGGGAGATGACCAATTTGTTGCAGCCAACAGGGGCAGACAACCATTTTCAGCAAATACGGTAAGATTTGCAACATAAGACTAAAACAATATAGCCTCCTGTGAGGCTCTTTTCGCCTATCTTCCTCGCTCATTAACCAGTAAGGCCTTACGATATCTAACTAAATGAAAATTCTTCGTCAAACGAAACTTGAGGAATATTTTCTTTTAACTCCTAGAATTGGCATCAAAGCATGCGTGCTGATGATTCCCCTGCTGGGTGTCACGTGGCTATTCGGTCTTCTCTTGCCTGTGCATAAAGCTTTCGCTTACATCTTCACCATACTCAACTCTATTCAGGTGAGTGTTCGATGATATCTCGCAAAAGCATTCAACCTCTATTATTATGTTACTTTCTGATCAAGTGAGACACCGTTACAATGGTCACATGATATGTTTTTGGAATTGTGAAAACAAAAGTTTTTAACCATGCAAGAGAAGACAGACTTCTTTTTCAATTATAAGATATGTAATTTTCCTTCCTTCTTGAAAATCTCAATAGATATTTGACTAATTTGTTTGCATATTAAGAAATTAATGATCCCGAAATCATCTTTATGCTACAGGGTTTTCTGATTTTCGCTCTACACTGCAAGCGAAACACTCAAGTAAGAAAAAACATTAAACTGATTATTAACTCCATATCATCAAGTTTTAGTGCTTTGATAGATATCCGAGTAGTACTGCTAAGAACCATATTTCATGTTGCTTGTCTATCTGCAGATCAGAGAGCGATTCAAAAGAAAATGAATATCGTTTTTCTATCTTCTTCAAAGGACAACTATACAAGGAAGAGCTCACAGGTCAATCCAAGTGAGGTTGGGGATATAAAGGCAGTTGAATTGCAGTCTTTTCTAAATTTGAATCGAAATCGCACTTAACTGGATCCAGCCAACTGGAAATAACAGTCAATTACTTGGTACAAGTACTTACAGCGATTAGTCGGTTACGATCGGTCTGAGTTGCGATCTGTAGGTAAAAGAGGTCATTCCGTTCATCTTTGTTTAAGCACTCAACTAGTTGTAAACGTAACCTAACTTCATGATTATAAGGTTATTTTCTCGGCAATCGGACATTTTCAGGCAAGATTCGACGAAATAAACCAATCTATAATTTTTTTTATATTTCTAATGGCTCAGTATGCTGACGACTATCCTTCGAATAAGATTACAGTCTGCCACAGACGAGGCGGGAATTTATGCCAGGAAATCATGACTCTTCTTTCTTCAAAAAAAGCACTCTAACACGCAGCTTTAATAGAGTGTATTTATGTTTTGATTCTTGGACGCGAACTCTCTGCGCTTACGGCATGATTATTTCATATTCGGCGTTTTACTTATTGAGTTTTAACAAATTTTTCATCAAACATTATTATTACTATTAACAATAAGCTATGGATAATAACTGAATATCAGTTTGTAGAAATTTCGAGAATGCCTAGTCATGCTGATATGCATACCCAGGAACTTTCTGCAGCATTTAACTGGGTTTCGTAGTTATGATTTAACACTAAAAATATAGTTGGGAGTGTTGTCGGGAGTGACTGACTTTTCAGAAAGCAATACCGAAAGAGAGCTACTGTAGAAGATTGTTAATTTAAGGGAACTTTGGAGACAACTGTGAGATCGTGTCAATGGTGAGCTAAGATATAGTTTTTAGTTGGCTTCAGTAAGTTTATTTAAGGATAATTGTTCTACTTCCCGTTAAGAGTCGCTCATTGATGAGAATATTACAAGTTGTTTAATTAAGTAGTCAGGTTTGTTAAGGCCTATTTACACGGCACGACTTTGTCGCATGCGACAAGCTTACGACAGGCCTACGACATGACTTAAGAGTCGTAAGCGAGTTGTAGGTTTGATTTTCACGAAACAATTCGTGTCGTAAGCCTGTCGTAAGCTTGTCGCATGCGACAAAGTCGTACCGTGTAAACAGGCCCTTAGAAAATAATGCTCTTTCTGTCGGTCAAATTGTACCGTAATGATACTAATAGTACTAGCAGCTAACGCTGACATTCAAATTTGTTGCTTAATGAATAAGTAGATGAATACGTAAATGTTTGAATAAATAAACAACTAATTTAGAAAGAACAGAAAAAAACCCCTAGACTGGATCTTTTGTGGATCAGTTACATTTACCCATTTGTTTTCACATTCCTAAAATAAGGAGTATCGTTTTGAATCGAAAATACAACGATTAATTGGAATTAAATTGGGGCGATGTTAGGCGGAAACGGGCATAAACCAACAGATTATAAACTATTCGGTACAAATTATTAAAGAACGATTGAAGAACTTTTATGCAGCGTAAATAATTTAAAGGAAAAAGCTCAGCGACAGAAATGTGGAATATTTCCATGGGCCTGGTTTTCAAATATCACTACAGCGGAGACGTAGCATTGAAGAAGAATTTCGACAAGTAAGAGAAGGAGTCGATAATGTAGATGTGCGTAACAGTTTGCAACAGTCTGGGTTACGTCATACCCATTTATAAACAAACGTAAATGACGAAGCGTACGATTAAGACGGAAGAAATAAAAAAAAAAAAAAGAATTATTCTGAAATATACAAGTACATTTCTCCCTTCACCGCTCCAATCCGATAGGTCAAAACGCTTCAAGCTTCGATTGACTAAATAGATCGCAGCTAGGACTAGAGAATATTCGAGAATAAATAATCAATTATTCCATAAGCGTGGAGAGATACCAGAAGAGTAGAATGTCTCGCCCACAGAGCACATCACTATGACCCAAGAACGTCTCGCGCAAAGAGCTTTTGACCCCACCGCTCCTTTTAAAATGTTGGAATTCGAACATTTGAACACAAAAGTGATGGTTTGCATGATAATAATGCGTATTAATTAACATATGAGCGAGTTATTACATCAAAGTTAAAGGAGTACGAAGTAATTAGACCCACCAACTGAAACGTGCAGCATGTCATAGACGAGATGAATAAATAATAATCATTTCCATTATTTTATGCTTACGAACAAATGGCGTAATAGCTTTAGCTGCCAGTCGATAAAAAGAAGTTTGTTCGAGACAACTTTCATTTAGCAGAGCTCAAAAAGAAATAATCATTCTAAACATCAATTATTTTTGAGCTGCTTCCTTACAAAACTTCAACTACAAAAAGTGATTTAATGCCGTGAGGTTTTCCGATTGTATTAAAAAAAACAATGCTCCGCATCTGGTGCAAGTTGCTTTTGTCTATTGGTCCGTCTTTGACAGAAAAATAAAAATCGAGACTGACGCCATGAATATGCGATCACAGATCATGATTTGCATTAAACTCAAACTGGTACCAAAGCGTTTTATGAGGATGCCGCAAACTCAAAACTCTCAAGCGGGGTGAATCAAATTTAAGTGCAACGATAGCTCCTGGGAGCAACCTTTGCATATCTTGGGCATGATGAAGTGGATGATAGATGGAGCTGAATCCCGCAAAATTTTCAAAACCCTTTTAATATGTTGTGTGCTGGGTAAGTACGACGCTAGTTATTCCTGTTTGTTCTGCTGTAGCTACGAAACCTTCGAAACTGACTTTCCAATTTGTGAAATATTTATTTCCAATTTAAACTTAAGAAACTGTAATAACGAAACATACCAAACTCTACAAATCTCCTTTCTAAACTATTTGTTTATCAATAAAGCAAAACTTTGGGATCTTTGTATTATCATTATTATTAGTTTCTCGATATTAATCGCCCTCCGTATAATGCCAAATGATTGAACTGTGTAATGAGCACAACTAGATCCGGCAAAGTGTGCAAATTTTTTTTAATAAGTTGTGCGCCAAGTAAGTACCACAGTTATTTGTGCACTGTTAATTAAAACAAAACAAAACAAAACATACTCCGAAGATGTCCGCATTAAACTCTTAATTCTTAACTAGAGAAGGATCTCTTTTAAATTGGGTTTTGAAACCTTTTAGATTCCGTATAGTGCAAAGTAATCAAAAATTAAATAGCACAGGCGAGACATTCATGCGGTGGTCCTATTATTTGCGTCATGGTTATGTGCACAACAGCTTTGGCAGCCATATTTAGGATAACAGGAACACACTAGCTTAGTTGCTATCGTTTTATGTCACTAAGACAAGGTGTTAATAGGGGAATACGTCTCCTCTTCAGATAGGTGCTGAACGTTCGACGTGCTTAGACGAAAGATTGAACTTAATTATCAGGGTCCACCAAAAATGGTATTGGATTTTAACATTCGATCCGGGGTTTGAAAAAAAATGGTTGAATTGGTTTAATTTTTCCTTTCTCGTAGATAGCTGATTTTCTGAATGAGCTGAGGGGTTAAAGTGACGCGCTCTCACAGAAGATAATTAAAGCAACTCTTAAAATTAAACAATTTTCATATTTTAACATTCGACAATGGAACTCCTTACAGCCACGTGGAGATTTTTTTTTTTTTATTTATTTAAGCTTTATTAAAAGAATTCTGTCTTTGGCTTTTAATAAAGTCCTCTTATTCATAATGTTTAATGGATCACCCCGAAATTATACGAGCATCACGGACGATGAAACTTTGCGGCTCATGTTCCTCATACCAGGGTCATGTACAAAGAATTCCAGCCTTAAGCTTTACTGAGAGCCTTCGGATAACGCGCTATTCAAATATCGCGGTACCCAAACCGTTAGAGCTTTCAAATTATTGTTGAGTTATTAAAACTGCTGACTGCTCGTCAAGTTGGACGCCGTGGACAATTAAAACATATTTCTCTTTTAAATTATTTTTCTTTGTACCCGAAAGCAAACATTATACTTATCTCATTGCTTTTACAAAAAAAAAAAAATTCATTTAAAAAAATGGGTTACGTAGGTTCCACGGTCTGCTGATCCATAGTTTGGTAACACCCATGAATATGCAAAAATCCTCACTAGATTTTGGAGGCCAATCCCACAAGATTCAAATTGTGCAGGAGTTTTATTTGAGCGATCGATAACTAATTAATTTGCTTAACGAAATATCGTCCCTTTCGAATTGTTGCAAGTTAGAGCGAAACATTTTTTTTTATTGTTTTACAGTTTAGTTGCACTCCGAATGGCCCGTTTAAAGATTCTGTCCGAAAGACGTTCTTGAGGGTCTATCGTATCCTTAAAAGTGCTTCCCTCATGTAGCAAGTTTTGTTCAGCCGGTTGGTAAATTGCACAGATGCGGCATTTTATTTAAATTTCTCCGTCTGCTCCCTAAGGAAGAAAATAAAAATCATGGGTCCATGTTAAAGGGCATGTAGCAAACAAATATAATGCATCAGCACCGTCTGGCTCGAAATCTAATAAACTTTTCCATTATTTCAAATGTTATTGTTGAGATAACAATCAGTTTATTTGCTCATTTCTCTTTACAGTCATCCTTCATGTGTTGATGGATTTGCCAAGAACAGGTTGGGCAGTGCTAATTCCAATTTTAACAGTTACGCCCCTGAATTTATGAACGGGGAAAAAAGATACTATCAGACTGATCATGCTAATAATTAGATATAGACTTGCTATTACAATTACGTCGTATTCTGATTTAAAACGTAAGTTGGAAAGAGTCAACGAGTAACAGTGCTACTACCCCGATCTCCCCACTTTCCAAGTTTTAAAACCTAGCCTAATTCTAATTTTGCCTTAGTGAGGTATAGGGTTTTAATGCCTATCGTTTGTTATTGAAATTAATTGTATAAAAAATTTAGGAATTTTTTCATGTTTAGCGTGCGTATATCGAGTTATGGATGCACTTGGGAAGTTTGCAGAGCACGAAAAATGCGTAAGAGTAGCTCGAGGCGCAGCCGAGAGCAACTCTAGCTTCTTAAGTGCTCTCCAAACTTCTCGCGTGCATCCATAACTCGATATATACACAGCTAAAAGCATGAGCAAATTCTTTCATAACAGAGCGACAACAAGGATATGCGCGAAGAAGCATTTTATTGTAATAGAGTGCAAATTTCTCACAACGTACAAATAAAGTAAACAAACGTCCCTGTTGGCTGGTTAAAAACACGCCACATTTTATACCTTGGTTTGAGCGGAAACATTTGATCCAGTTAACCGATAACTGTGAATGAGAAGCTCAAAGTTTACGGGGAAAATGGAGAAAATCAAAGCCAAATGAACTCAAATGTCACGAAAAAATGTTTTAAAAGTCAAAGACCCGAAGTTATCAAGGGTTTTGATTGTTCGAAATAACGTTACGCTGCCGTGCAAAGTGCAAAAAACAACAATGAAAACGGAACTTTTACCTTTAAATGTTGTTAATGACCAATTGGTGATTTTTTGTTCCCAGTGAATGTCTTTCGGCCAAAATTTGCTGCAGCTGGACTTCCGACAAAATTGCGAAACGTGCAACTTGCGAGTTTTTTTTCGGCTTTATTTTGCTGCTTGTTGGATCAGGATCTAAAAGGTCAATGCCGATAGAAAAATTGGGCAGTTCTTAATTGGTTTCATCTATATTTCAAAGAGAGGGAAAACTGCACTGCAAAAAAAATGCTCACGTCATCTTCTTTACGCACGGGCGTGCCGCGTAAATGAAGATTTTGTTCATAGGGGCTCAATAGGACTTCTATAGGGCAAGCACGCGCACTATGTTATAATACTTTCTCGTCTCCATCATCAGCATTATCATATAGTGTCATCATTAGTACACATTTATTCATTAGCATACCTTTGTTTTCTGCTTGTAGGGTGCCAAGCAATCTGTTTCAAAAACTCCTCTTACATATTTTCGAAAAGCGGAAGAGTTTGGGACAAACACGAGTGTGTCTGCACCTCTCAGAAAGGTTATTTAGTCTCCATCGAAACTGAAGAAGAATGGCAGTTTATCAATCATGAGATTCAAAAGCGTGTTACTTCGAACACTAGTGCGTGGCACATTGGTTTAAAGAAGATGGACGGAGTTTGGACTTGGCTGAGTGGAAAACGACTGAATATTTCGAAATGGCGAGATTCTGAGCCAGATTGTACCGAAACGTGGGCGGAAATATCCAAGAGTGGAGGCCTCTTTAATGGTATCTCTGAGTATGATGAAAATGCCTATATTTGCGAGATGCCTGGAGGTAAGATCACATTCTAATCATAAAGTATATTATGTGCTGATACACTGCAGTCTTGCACTTGTGTAATGAAATTTGCTCTTGCTTCTTAGAGATAAAAATATCGTTCACAGAATATGCTTAGCTTACCTAACTTGTACGTGTGAGCGATGAATGAACTTTTAAGCGCGTGTTAGTGGTTGGAAATAATGCCCATGAAAATTTTCAGGACACATGTTTCCAAAAAAAAGTGATCACTCTAGAATTTAACCTTTTTACTTCGCCTGCCGCTGACAAGACAGCGATCGAAATTGTGCTTTTAACAACTTTTGTCGAGCGCGCTGCGATTGGAATAATTTAGCCAACGGAATTTTACCTTGCCACAAGTTACAAGGCGTGTTCACTGAGGTCAGTGAGTGTATGCATGTTGTTTTCAACATAAAAATCGAAGTATTTTTATTTTTAGCGTGTGGGTGGGTGGTGGGGGGTGTGCGTTTGTTTATTTCTTGAACGAGACAGTGATAAATATGTTATTCACTGGGTAAGACTGTGCCCAAGGTCTTGAGCACCGGTACTTAGGACAGAGTGCACAGTTTTTCCCAATACGGACCGACCTAGGCTGGTGAATAACAGTTTATTTTTCATAAAACTCAACGAGATGTTTTCAAAAAGAACCTGATGATTCAGCGCTATGATTCCGGTAAGATCGTCCATAAACTGAACAATTTTTGAGCAAGTAAATGGTAGTTGAAACAGACTGAGTTAATGTTGATTTAAGAGAGGCTTCACCTAATTATTTTCAGTTGTGAAGTAAAAGAGATGATTTTAAAGGCTTCCATACAAACTTTGAAATATTTTTACTTGTATCTGTCACAATCTGACACCTGTCAATTAGAGATCGCGAAAGAAAAAAAGCGCATGCACGCTTTATAACAACAACAACGGTGCTGGTTTGGCACATAAACTTAAGTGGAGAGTTATTGTAAGTAAATTTAAATATTTGTTTTGAATTTGAGATATTTACTCTTTTGTTTGGCGCAATCGTATGTGTAACTCTGCTCTTTCTTCAAAAGGGGAATTTTAATGCAGCTTTTTATTGTTGAATTCCTTTGTTTTCTGTTGTGAAATTTACGGTGCCAGTGTCCAACTTGAGCAGAGTTGCAAAGATTTACCGAAAGCATATTTGAAGTACAGAAGACTTTGTTCACTGTTCTTAAAGGAACAAATTGCTTAAGAGAGTTCAGACATATAATGAATGAATTTCCATTAATAAATTCAATTGTAAACAAATACTTCACTTTTTAACTTTCCGCGTTACTTCTAGTGACGGTTTAGTTTAATTACAAACGGCTTTCAGGCCGTACGTCAACCCATTTAATGACATATTTGGTACCAAAATTCATTTCAAAACCATTTCTTTTTTTTTGCAGGAAAACAAAGCGATTTGAGAGAGAGAAAGAGAAGATTAATAATTTATTAATAGGCTTAATTTGCTTTCAAATGATTTGCTTAAAAATACTGTCCAGCCGGCAAAACGAAATGAATTTACGAAAATTGGCAACAAAGCGGCTCGCTCAAGCGGCACCGTAGATGGGCAGAGATGGGAAAATAGGGACCGCATTGATAACCAATAAGATTACAGGATTCGTTACCATGCCCTCTGAGAAAAACAAATGATAAATAGAGTTTTTTTGAGAAAGATTGTCGGAAAAAAAGCGTTTGAAAAGTGGAAGCGATAACCTGAAAGGTATTGTGGGTAGCTTTCAGGTCACGTTACGACTTGACCTCAGGATTTCAGGGAAATCTAAGAAAATGTTTCTTTAAGGACGAGGCATCATGGGTTTGATGAACCTATTTTATCTGCAAGACTGACTTTAAATTCTAAACTACTGAAAAACAAAAACAAGAACTAGCCAACTCTAATTAATTTATCTTTACTTTTTAAGTCCATATTGATTACCGTTACCCAGATAATCTTTTGAGATTGTCCTGTGCACTTTAAATTTCTGCTCTTTTTTCCGAAAAAATTTCCCGTAACAATTGTATACGGTTAACTGCGTATCTCCGGTTGCACATCTATGATAACTTACACACATTTAATTTCACGTTTTTTGTCTGTTCAGATGGGGGAGAAAGAATAGGGGGCGGGGTGGGGAGGGAGGTGTCAGCTCAACGAGGAATTAATTTATTACTCAAAAACACAACTTCCAAAATTACATGAACTCATAAATAATCTTATGTGAAGTGAAGTTAACTGCTTCAGAAAAGGTCAGAGATTGCGGACACCGTAGTGAAAAAAAGATGTATTCTATTAATTGACACTGATCAAACATAATCTTAAAAGAATAGGAATCAAATAGAGAGGAAGTAAAGTTTCCTATCTCATTTAGTTTTCTCCTTTATTGTGAATGTGATTATTATCTTGTTATGTCATCATAATTATCAGGTTGTTTATCATCTTTATGATAATTATTATTTTTGTTGTCATCTTTATCATTTTGTAGAATGCCCAAATATAACTTTTAACAACTCTTGGTACATAATTTCGGTATATGGAAGGTCCTGGAACTGGAACAGAATCATCTGCCAAAGCCAAGGAGGGGACCTAATTTCCATCGAAACCGAAGAAGAATGGAGTTTCATCAATAACGAGATTCAAAGGCGAAATACTAAAAAAGGCTATAACGACAGCTGGAGTACTGGTTTGAGAAAAAAGGCCGGGAATTGGACCTGGGTGAGTGGAAGACCGCTGACTTTTTGCAAATGGGGAATAGGGGAGCTAAGTGGTGAACACCATGCGGCTTTCATGTACAAGCGGTCCATTAATGGCGAACAGGGCGTGTTTGGTAGTGTTAATCGTACACGTCGACAGAACGCTTATATTTGTGAGATTACCAGTGGTAAGTTATTTGTGTTATTTTTATCAACGTAGAAAAGAGGCCACACCAAAACGTTCTTTGCTGACGCAAATACCAGTTGATATTTTTCGCACTCTATGTCCTCCAAACGAAAAGCCGTGAGCGTAGCTACCGTTAATCCGTTAATCCATTTGATCATAATCTGACAAACGACAACTACGCTCGAGGGATTCTTCCTGCTAACCAATACCCGAAGTATCAGGCCTTTCGCAAAGCCAGTTGGCACCACGGCAAGTAGATCCTTTCCAGAACAAGTGTAGAACTGATTACTTCATTCTGTTTCGATTTTAATGCGCGAGACATACTACATTCCAGAAGACAATTAAGTGCCTCCTCGAAAGCGGAATCGAAACTGACAACTTTCTCATTTACAAAATTTGCCATCTTTCGCATTTTCCCGCAAGAGCAACATGTTCAAATGACACATTTGGCTTGTGATTCAAGCTTGTGGAGCTTAACCACACCAATCAGGAACTCCTGTCGTGGGCGAGCGGGGTTTTTCAAAATAACAATGTCATCGGACAGGCGTAATCTTCACTCTCCTACCCCCCCCCCCCCCGCTTATTATTGACCGTCGACCATCCATATCTTAAGCGCGAAGATCTAGAAAGCTCCCGCGTGTTTTCCAAGGTTCACTTACAAGCATTGGCAGTTACTGCTCTGATTTCTTTTCTTTAACTCTACTTTTTTTTTTAATCTGCTTGCGCCACCTAAGCACTACGGGGCTTTTGATATTTTCAACGATTTGAATTAAGCTTTTTTTCAATTGCAAAAGTTAGGGTTGCACTTTTCCCAGATGCGACCCCTTCCTTGAATAGCAAAAATTGCGAGAGTGTTCCGGCTAAAAAAAAAACCGTTGTTTTACAAAAACAAAATAATAATGCTAGAAGTCTTTTTCCAGCGAGACGATCAAGGTTAAACCAAAAAATTCAAAAAGTAACAGACTCCTGAAAAGGGTCAGTAAATTCATTGGAGACAGTTTAAGATAAAGTAAGAAATGATAACGTCATATTCAGTGGTTTAACAATAAATACATGCGGATATTTTGCGATTTGAGTGGCATTTTCTAAGCGTAAGGGCGAGTTGAAATGACAAAAAGTGGGCAAAATGTGTACTCGTATTATATGTTAAACGAGTAATTCAGGAATGTATTATTGCATTATTATTTTATTCACTAGTATTTTCGAGAAACATGCTATAGCCCTATCAGAGCACCGATCATACAAGACGTGTGCGAAAGACGAATTTAATGCAAAGGAAACATTAAGAGTGTTGTGCATAACCAATACAAAATCTAGTGGATTTAAGAGTTTTGATCGTTGATAACAGGCATTTTGTTACTCCGCTTTCTGTCCATATTTTTGTCTTTACAGTATAATACTAAGCCTTTTTTCCGTATGATGCGGTCTTGATTAACAATTTACTTTAAAGATTCATCAATATCTACGGAACCTCCGTCGCCTTCATCATCACTCGGAATAGTACTTGCAACAACGCCAGCGCCATCGCCGTCGCCGTCACCATTGCCCTCGCCGTCGCAGTCGCCGTCACTATTGCCGTCACCGTCGTCGTCGCCGTCGCCGTCGCCGTCGTCGTCCTCGTTGCCGTCCAAGTCACCATCGCTGTCGCCATCGCCACTTCGGCAGCTGGTATGTTTTCTAAATAGCCATTTACCATTTTTTATGCACGTCGCTTTTCAGGATGTTCTCTGTTTACAAATGTGGCAGACATTGATTTTCATTCCAGATAAAGGAGTATGTTTCAAAATTTGGCGGAATTAATATTACCAGAAGGAATTCCGTACAGGTATGTAGTTTACAACTTAAAAGTTTATAATTTAAAGGCTTTAAGCCACATGAGGTGAAAACGTTGAGGCCTAAAAACTAATTCAGGCGCATGAAAGAGTACTTTAGCCAATAAATGTCGTGGAAATCATTTGGGGCCTCCTGCTAAACTTTTTCCACATTCTTAACATGAATTGTACATATGAGACTGGCTGGTTAATGACCTGGAAAAATTTTATGTAATTGTAGGAGGCAGTAGCTGTGTTTGAAGATTTCACTATAAAAATCAAGAACGTCACAAAAGACAAGGCCGGCACAGTAGAGGTTAAAACACTTAGAATGTCCATCTTGGAGGTGGCAGAGGCCGTCGAAAATTTTGCTCTTAATTATGGCAAGCGACACTTGAGTGGAAAGAGGTCTTTGGAAAGGATCGTTTTCCCAAAAATAGGTGAGTTTGTGGCCTTCAATCCTGTTTAGTTTCGAAGTCTATTCCTCTGTTACTTACTGACTTGCTGACTGACCCACTGAATTGTCTAATTTACTACAGCTAGATGATGTAAGAACTCATTTATAAGCCCAATTTTTAAGAAACGTTACTGTTGAATGTCATAGATACATCTGTTCTTTTAATTTGCTTGATACTTTGATTATTCGCGGTGTAGAAGGAAATTCAACGTATTCTTGAACAGTTAACAACACGAAAGAATCGGAATCCTTCAAATTGTGAAATCCTTCTTCTGGCTCTGTTTATTGAAACTTTTCTTAGATGATAAATTTATGAGTAACACTTTACTATCTAAAATTATCAAATTTTACAAATACTTTCGGGTTGCATCACTTAATACACTGAGCTCAAAATTGGCCTATCGTCTGCGATGCACATAAATGTAAGATTCTTAATCGTACTCATAGAAACTCCCTAATGAACTCTATAGTTCTCCGACGAAACGGTTCGAGGAACCAATTGAGTTTTCACTATTTTAGTCCGTACAGTATTACTCACTTTTTCATCAGTTTTAACCTAAAAAACCTTGTAAAATGGTTGAAATCGTCGAATAGTCGTTAAAGGACAAATAAGGTACAAACAATACAGGTCCATCTAATAAGATTATGAAATGTTTGTGTATACCGCAAAACGGACGTTTGTGTAGATGTGCTATTGTAAATTTCACCGTAACTGCTTTCATTTGTCTTTTTTTTTTCCCGACAGTTTTGGTCATTCAAAAAGCCTATCGCAAGAATGCAAGTGGCTTCCACTTTGAGGGACAACAATGGCGAGCGAGAATCGATATCCCTTCTTCAAATTTTGAGGAAAATGGTTTGTATCAACTATTGTGGTAACTTTACAACTTTTGGTATTACCTTGGTTTCTCCAATAGAAATTTCTGTATTGAAACAAAGCCTCATATGAAGGCGCTTTCTTAGTTTACATAGTCTATCTTCTTTAATCATTCGCCTGCTAAAAATTCACATACCTCAGAGCCTGATAAAACTTTCAATTTTGTGTCTTTTATGTTGTTGTTTGATAACTTTTTTTGCTGATTCTTGGGGGTTTTAAAGGATCAATGGTGGTTGCGTGTGTGTACAAGAATCTGCATGACCTACTCCTGAAAGATCAAGTCATAAGGAGTGAAACAGACCACCAAAGGTGCCGTTATTTTCGTCTTACTCCATGTCGTTTACCCCCAAAAACACATAACACGGAAACACATAAGATCTAAGTTTAACTAAACTGAACTGAGAAACTTTGCAAAAACCCTAACTAGGGTTGGAAGACTCCCTGCTTGTCTCTGACCATTCCACTTCATGAAATATTGGCTTGAATCTACAAAAAATATGTAATATTGTTTCCTTGGTTCTGGTCTATTTTCAAATACAATTTCTTCATAGGTATATCAACTCCAGGATAATGGCCGTAACTATGGACCCCAAGCCAGAAAAATTAGAAGAAAATGTCATCCTAAAGTTCAAAAACCTAAAGGTAACGTGAAAATTAGTTGCTGTGTGTTGTTTTGATTTATTCTGACAAGATAAAACGCATTTTCAGGTCTTGACAGCAGAGAAGCGCTGTATGTTTTGGAGTGGCCTCAGCAAAAGGTAAAAATACTACAATATATTATTGTATAGTATTTATTCCTTCTAAAATTAAATCAATTATGGAGGAGAATGAATGAACTTGCGCGCAGATTAACACTCTCCTAGAAAGCAACATGTTGTTTTTTTTAGAGAGAGGAAGTCTGATTGAAATGTCCTCGCAACCAAGAAAATCTTAGCGCAAAATTGTCAAACATCACCTCTTCCCCAAACAACGAATAATTTTGTGCCCTTTGTTAACTTTACATTTTTTTATGTCTGACAGCTTTTCAGAGGAAGGATGCCATGTAGTTACATCAAAAAGCAACTCAGAAGAAACAGTTTGCAGTTGCAATCATTTGACGCATTTTGCCGTCTTAATGGACTACGCTGGTAGCACAAAGGTAATAAAGTTAGTTTTGTCTCACTCAATAGTTTTATGGGCTAAATGAACTAACTAAATGTTGTCCTTCAATTTTTTTTTTTTTAACACAGCTCACCGAGGAGGACGAAACAATTCTGAAAATTATCACCTACGTGGGACTGAGCCTTTCCATCGTCGGGATACTTTTAACATTAATACTTTATTCTTGCCTCACGTAAGTAATGTACCTGAATAATAGTTAGGTAGATTTTTAACTCCCCTCAACAAGGCTGGTGAGAAAAGAGATCTCAATGCAAGTCTCCATGTAAACAAGAACATGCATGTCGGATAATTCACAAATTCAAGCTTCTTTTCATGCCCCATCACGAATGCTTGAACAACTCATGGTTTCACGGTTTATAAATTGTTTAGGGTTTAGAGATTTTCTTCGTAATATTTCCTTTTTTGTCCTTTCTGGAGTTATTTACTGACTTTTTTTCTTTCCTTTGCTGTCAAGATTTAGATCATCTTTTGGCCATATTTTTCTGTGTCTTTTAATTAAATTTTTTGTTTTGCTGTTCTTGCTGTCTTCAATGAGTTGTTGTTGTTGCTTTTGTCTCATTCATCCTTTTTTTTTTTTACTTTTATTTCACTAGAGATGTTCGTCAACTTCTCTCCCAAATTCGGCTGAGTGTTTCTATGTCCCTTGGAGTTGGACAGATCATCTTCCTCGCCGGAATAAGCGCCACAGAACACAAAGTCAGTGGCCTCTCCTTCTATCCATAGAATGAATTTACTCTTTGCACCGTAGATATCTTGTCGAAAGGAGCAAGTTAAGAAATATACGAAAACTCTTTCTTTCCACAGGCTGCCTGTGTTTCAGTAGCAGCTCTGGTGCAGTATTTCTTGATGGCCGCTTTCTGTTGGATGCTGATCGAGGGAATTTAACCCTACTTCTTCGTTGTGAAAGTTTACAACATTAACACCAAGATGTACATGTATCACGTCACCTCATGGGGTAAGTTGATTATTTTACAACATGCACTGGTAACTGTAACCATGCATTTGGATCGCCAAATCTGGTGTTGTGATTCAGCGAAGTGTTTCGATTTCCTTCTTTTCTTTGTGGGTAGGTCTTCCGATGATCATGGTGGCCATGTCACTTGGCATCGCTGCTGGGAAAGAAGGGTTACAAAGCTATACGAGTGATAAATAGTGAGGAAAAAAATAACGGTGTCTTCTTGCTTTTCTCCTTTTAATTAATTTCATTGCATTCTTCTTTTGTATGTTTGTACATGGTTTAGAATCGGTATCATTTCATTTGCTGAAAATTTGTGTTTCTTTTTTGTCTTTTACTTCTTTGAGTATAGTTGCTGGCTTTCCTCGACTAACAACCTAATCTGGATATTTGTCACCTTTGTGGCTTTCATTGAAATTGTGAGTTTATGATTAGTGTTGGTGATTGGGACTAATATACCTGCACTAATTACTGCCAAAGATTTTTTTCTTTTCTCTTAAATATGGAATTAAGTATTTACCATGCGTCCCCACACAATATTTAACTATTTACTCACAATAAACTTTGGACGTAGCCGTTGTGTTCGGGGATGCTGGTCAATTTTAACCTGGTGATGGCCTTCAATAACGAGGAAAACCTGTCGAGACAATGTCTTCACAGACATAAGATAGCTTAATATGCTCTCCAACTTTTACTACATAGTATGGAAAGAAAAAACTTATCCCACTTCCTTGTTAATGCTTGTCATAGTTTCACATTGATATATCAAGATATGATTCTAGCGCAAAAATAACTCATAAAGCAATATTGCAAAAGGGGAAAGGAGCAGAAAGAGGTGGAGATATTGAATTTATATTATTTAACATGAGGTTCACTCAGCGTAGTTCATTTAGTGTGGACACTTTTGTTCGCGATTTCTTTAGCTCCTTGGTAAAGGATCTAAGCTCATAATCTAGGTCCCCCGGTTGGAAGTTCTATTCCCTGTAGAAGACTCTGTACCCAACCCTTGTTACCAGACTGGTGACGTTTTTTGCGAGAAAGGACCCGCTCTTACCTTGGCGATTCAACTACCATTTCCTAATACCTAATTTATTTATATTGTATTCTTCAGCTCAATATGTTGTTACTCGTACGAGTCATAAAGGAGATGACCAATTTGGTGCAGCCAACAGCGGAAGACAACCATTTTCAGCAAATACGGTAAGATTCCCAACGTAAAACTAAAACAAACTAGTAGAAGAGATTGCTTTTGAGGCATATTCGCCTAACTTCCCCATTCTTTAACACAATATCTAACGATGAAAATTAATTGTCAAAGGAAACTAAAGAAATGTTTTTTTTCAACTCCTAGACTTGGCATCAAAGCATGCGTGGTGATGATTCCCCTGCTGGGTGTCACATGGCTATTTGGTCTACTTTCGCCTGTACATAAAGCTTTCGCTTACATCTTCACCATACTCAACTCTACTCAGGTCAGTGTTCGATGGTAACTCTCAAAAGTCATTCAGTCCCTATTATTATTTTACTTAGGGTCAGGCTAAACGTGAGAGACACCATTACATTGGTCAGTTCATATTTATTAGAATTCTGAGAAAAAAAAGCTGTTAGCTATGCAACAGATTCTTCTCCATTTATGAGATATGCAATTTTCCCTCCTTCTTGGAAACCTTAATAGAAATTTGACTAGTGTATTTGAATGTTGTGAAAAGTAATGAACTTTAAATCATGTTTATGCTGCAGGGTCTCCTGATTTTCGCTTTACACGGTATGCGAGACACTCAGGTAAGAAAAAACATTAGACTGATTCTACACCAACTGCATCTCATCAAGTCTTAGTGTTTCGATAAAATATCCGAGTGCTAAGAACCATATTCCTTGTTGCTCGTCTATCTGCAGATCAGAGAGCGATTTGAAAGAAAGATGAACATCGTTTTTCCATTCCACAATTCCACAAGGAAGAGCCCACACGTCAATCCAAGTGAGGTTGGAAATGTATGGGTAGTTGAATTGCAGTCTTGAGCTGAATTTAAATCGAAATCGCCTTAACTTAAATAACTGGATCCAGCCAGCCGTAAATAACAGTCAATTACTTAGTATAATCAGCTATTAGTCGGTTGCGATCGGTCTGAGTTACAATCTGCAGACAAAAGAAGTCATTCTCTTCATTATTGTTTAAGCACTCAACTACTTGTAATTGTAACCTATCTTCTTTATGATTATAAGTTTATTTTCTAGGCGATCATATATTTGCAGGCAAGATTCATAGAAATAAACCAATCTATAGATTTAAATTTCTAATGGCTTAGTATCTTTATGACTGTCCTTCGAATAAGACCACAGAAATCTAGAATGCCTAGTCATGCCGACATTCATACCAAGGAACTTCTCGAGAATTTTACTAGGTTACGTAGTTATGATGTAACACTACCAATCTAGTTGTGTTGTGAGCTTCCAGAATTTTGAGGAATTATTTGTACATTAGGACTCAGTGCAGCAGTAGTGCTTGTTGTTGTCGGGAGTGACTGACTTTTCCGAAAGCTATACTGAGAGAGAACTACTATGGAAGATTGTGGATTTCAAGGAACTTTGAGGACAACCATGAGATTGTGTGAGGGGTGAGCTAATAAATTGTGGTGGGCTTCAATCACTTTGTTTAGGGATAATTACTCTACCTCCTTTAAGAGTCGTTCCTTGATAAGAATATTACAAGTTGTTCAATAAATTGTTTGGGTTTGTTGATAGATAATGCTCTTTCTGTAGGTTAAATCGTATTATAACAGATAATACTAATAGTCTTAGCAGCTAGCGCTGACATTCAATGTTGTTGCTTAATGAATAAGTAGATGAATATGTAAATATTTGAATAAATAAACAACTAGTTTTGAAAGAATTGAAAAAACCCCTTATGACTGGATCTTTTGTGGATCAGTTATATTTACCCATTTTTTTTCGGATTCCTAAGAAAGGAGTATCGTTTTGAATCGAAAATACATGGATTAATTTGGACTTAAATTCAGGCAATTTTAGCCATAAATGGCATAAACAAAGAGATTATAAACTATTCGGCAGACATCATTAAACAACGATTAAAGAACTTTTACACAGAGTATGCAATTTAGCGATAGAAATTCCGAATATTTCCGTGGGCCTGGTTTTCAAATATCACTACGGCGGAGACGTAGCATTGAAGAAAAATTTCAAGAAGTAAGGGAAGAAGTCGATTTTGTCGATGTGCCAACAGTTAAGGACAGTCAAGATTACGTCATTCCTATTTATAAATAAACATGAATGACGAAGCGTACGATTAAGACGGAAGATGTTTAAAAAAAAAGAATTATTCTGGAGTATATAAGTACATTTCTCTCTACAGCGCTCAAATGCGATAAGTTAAAGCGCTTCAGGCTACGATTGACTAAATACATTGCAGCTAGGATAAGGGAATATTCCGGAATAAATAATCAATTATTTCATGGGCGTGGAGAGATACTAGGAGTTTAGAATGTCTCGCCCAAAAAGCGCATCACTATGACCCAGGAACGTCTCGCACTGAGAGCTTTTGACTCCACCACTCCTTCTAAAATGTTGGAAGTCGAACATTTGGACACAAAAGAGGTGGTCTGACGCTTTTGCAGGAGAGAGTTGTTTTGGAGGCTGAACACTAAGCCGTTAGCATCTGTTAGTTTTCTGATCAGTTAACGATCAACCTGGTGTAAACTCATATCGAACTTATGATCTAAGAAAACCGAGAAGAAATCCTTCGACTCAGAGTTTGCCAATACATGTTAATTAATACACGCGCGAGTTAGTTCATCAAATATCACCGCATACGAATTAAATAGACCCACCAAATGAAACGCTCAGCATGTCATAGGCGAGATGAATAGATAATAATCATTTCTATTTATGCATACGAACTGATGGCATACTAGCTTTAGCTGGCGGTTGATAAAGGAGAAGTTTGTTTAAGACAATTTTATTTAGTAGAGCTCAGAAAGAAATAATCCTTCTTAATATCAATTATTTTTTAGCCGCTTCTCTGCAAAACTTGAACTACAAAAAGTATTTTAATGACGCGAAGCATTCCAATTTTAGTAGAAAAACAATGCTCTACATCAGGTGCAAGTTGCTTTTTGTCCATTGGTCCGTCTATGACAGAAAAAAAAAATGGGGACTAACGCCATGAACATGTGTTCAGAGATCATGATTTGCATTAAACTCTAACTCGTACGAAAGGCCTTTTAAGGGGATGCCGCAAATCTGCAACTCTCAAGCGGTTTGAATCAAATTTAAGTGTAACGATAGCTCTTAAGAGTAACCTTTGCATATCTTGGGCATGATGAGGTGGATGATAAATGGAACTGACTCCGGCAAAATTTTCAAAGCGCTTTCAATACATTGTGTGCTGGGTAAGTACGAAGCTAGTTATTCCTGTTTGTTCTGCTGTAGCTATGACACCGTCGAAATCGACTTGCAATTTTTGAAATATTGATTTGGATTTTTAAACCAACGGAACTGTAATGATGAAACATACCAAACTCTACAGATGTCCTTTCTAAACTATTTGTTAATCATTAAAGCAAAACTTGGGGATCTTTGTATTATCACCATTATCATTATTATAATTTCTATATATTCTTCGCTTTCCATACAATACCAAATAATTGAAAAAAGAATTACCCGGAATGATACATTCGTATAAGTGTAAAGACAGGTATTGACAGCAACCTATAATAGTATCGTGCGCTTGATTAATTGCGAGATGAGTACGACTGAGTCCAATAAAGTCTGCAAATGTTTTTTTAATACTTGCGCGCTAGGTTAGTACCACCTTAATTATATCTCGACTTTCCATTTGCGAAACATTTATATCGATTTTGGAACTTCCTGTAAAACTCAGCCAAACCAATCCGAGAAAAAAATGTCAGGTGGCGGTAATTTGGCGCTCTTAATTAAAAAAAACACACCAGACTCTAAAGATTTCCGCATTAAACTCTTAGTTCATAATTAGAGAAGGATCTCTTATAAATTGGATTCCTGAGGCCCTTCATACGGAGCAAAGTAATCAGAAAGCAAATAGCACAGGCGAGACATTCATGCGGTGGTCATGTTGTTTCCGTCATTGTTGTCTATACAACAGCTTTGGCAGCCATATTTATGATAGCTTAATTGCTATCGTTTTATGCCACTATGACAAGATGTCAAAAGGGAAACACGTCTCCCTTCAGATAGCTGCTGAACGTTCGATGTACTTAGACAAGAGATCGAACTTAACCATCAGGGTGTACTTAAAATGGCATTAAATTAAACAGATGCAAAATTTGACATTCGATCCGGGGATTTGGAAAAAAATGGTTGAATTGGTGTACTTTATCCTTTTTCATCGCAAGTTAAAACACCATTAGTATTCATGAACTTCGATATCTGATTTTCTGAACGAGCTGAGGGGTTAAAGTGACGTGCACTCACAGAAAAATATTTAAAACAACCCTTAAAATTAAACAATTTTTACGTATTAAAATTATAGAATGGAACTCCTTTCAGCCTCATGGAGAACCTTTCTTGATTTAAGCTTAATTAAAAAATTCTGTCTTTGGCTTTTAATAAAGTCCTCTTATTAGTCATTTTTAATGGATCACCTCGAAATTCTAGATCTACGAGCATCACGGGCGATGATGTTACTTTACGCTTCGCGTTCCCCATTCCAGGATCATGTACAATGAATTCCAACCTAAAGGTTTACTGAGAGCCTTCGCGTTATTCAAATATCGCGGAACCCAAACCCTTTTTAGCTTTCAAATTATTGTTCAATTATTGACGCTCATGGTAGGTGACTGCTGAACGCTCGCCAAGTTGGACGTCATGGACAATCAAAACATATTTCTATTTTTAGCTATTTTTCTTTGTACCCGAAAGCAAACTCTATACTTATCTCTTTGCTCTTCTTTTATTAAAAAAATAAAAAAAATTAAAAAATTTAAAAAATTAAAAAATATATATATATATATATATATATATATATATATATATATATATACATATATATGTATATTATATAGGTTCGCGGTCTGTTGATCCATAGTTTAGTAGCACCTAAGAATATGGAAAAAAACCTCTCAAAATTTTGGAGACCAACCCCTCTAGATTCAAATTGTACATAAGTTTTATTTGAGCGGTCAGATTTCTTACCCGGTAACAACTAATTTATTTGCTCAATTTCTCTTCTACAGTCATCCTTCATTTGTTGATGGATTTGCCAGGAACAGGTGAGGCAGTGTAATTCCAGTTCCAAAATTAATGCACCTTAAAATGAATGGGAAAAAAGATAATATCTGACTGATTACGCTGATAATTAGTCATAGACTTCCTGTTAGAATTACATCGGATTGTGATTTAATACGTAAGTTCGTGAGTTAGAGAGCAAAACAAAAAGTCCGCAAAGAATAACAGTGCTACTACCCAGATCTCCCCAATTTCCACCCAGTCTAGCCTAATTGTAATTTTTGCTTCATTGAGGTAGAGGGTTTTGATGCCCATCGTTTGTTTTTAAAATTAATTGTATGAAAATTACTTTCTCATGTCCATCATCAGCATTACTACATGACTGTACAAATATGAAAATCAGATATATGCACTGCGGTTGAAGAAAGGAATATAGAAGCGAACCTCGCAGTTATGAACACGACTTAAGTAGTTTTGAAAATAAGGCTTGAAAAAAAAAATTCAGTTCCCAGTTGGCTTGTTAGCTTAGTTAGTAAAGCGCCGCACTGGTACCGCAGAGATCATAGAATAAAATCCCGTATATAACCGTTCATAGAGGATCGAGGATCGCTTCTATATTCGTATCATTATTATTGTTATCATCGGTATACATTTTTTCATTTATTTATTTATTCCTTTATTTGCTTCCTATAGAGTGCCAAGCAACCTGTTTCAAAAACTCGTCTTACATCTTTTCGAAAAAGGGAAGAGATTGGGATAGAAAAAGGGATATCTGCTCCAGTCAGGGAGGTGTCTTAGTCTCCATAGAAACATAGAAACTGAAGAAGAATGGCAGTTTATCAAGAGTGAGATTCAAAAACGTGGTACTTGGATTTCTGGTGCGCGGCACATTAGCTTAGAGAAGGAAGGCGGGGTTTGGACTTGACTGAGTGGAGAACAACTGAAAATTTCAAAATGGCGAGATTCTCAGGCTGGTAGTAAGGACAAAAGGGCGGAAATATCTAAGAATGGAGGCCTCTTTAATGGTATCTCTACACTTAGTAGAAATGCCTACATTTGCGAGATGCCTGGAGGTAAGATCACATTCCAGCCATAAAGTGTATAATGAGCTGAGACATTACAGTCTGGCACTTGTGTCATGAAAATTGCTCTTGCTTCCTAGAAGTAAAACTATTGTTCACAGAATATACTCAGCTCACCTAACAGGTACGTCTGAGCGATGAATGAATTTTAAAGCGCGTATTAGTGGTTCAACATAATGCCCATGAAAATTTCCGCAAAGCCTTCACGATTCTCAATACAAGTTGTTTGTCGGAGTTTTCTCGAATTAGGGTGGCTAAAACACCAGAAAATCCTTATCGCTGACAGACAGTGAGGTTCAAACTTTCCTAGAAGTAAACCAATATCCTAAAAGAAAAACCGAAAGTTATGTATTCAGTGGCTTTGGTGTTAGCATATCTCTTGCCCGAGAATAAAAATCGACAACTGAAAGATTTGTTACTAGCCGATTTTGGCCGTTTACCCGAAAGACTTTTTCTGTCGGTAAGGATGAAGGAGAATTTTGTAACTTGAAAATTACGACCATTGTTGTTTTTGTAATCACGATTCAACGCATTTTTCCATCTTAGGAGTTAGCGCCAACGCACTCCACGATTGTTATTCGGGCTTTGTCGGCTCATGTATTTTTATTCATAAATGTAGTCGGTTTTTTCTTCTCAGTAAAGGGCTCTTGTGTTTATACGGTAAACGAAATGATCGTGGTTGCTTGTAGATATGGAATTTCTCTTCTCGTATTCAACTTGACATCTCACTCGTTCGCAGCGCTCACTCGTGAGCTATCGAGTTAAACACTCGAAGAGAAATTCTATATCTACGCACGCCCATGTATTATTCTCTATTTAAATGTACGTTTTGAAGTTGTGGGAATTTGCTCGTTTGTTTCGTGCAATCGCTCGTGTAACTCTGGTCTTTCATCAAAAGGGGGAGTTTTAGTGCAGATTTTTTTCGATGAATTCCTTCATTTTCTGTTGTGAAATTTATAGTACCAATGTTAGATTTGAACGGACTTGCAACGACTTACTGAAAGCGTATTTGAAGTATAGGACACTATACTGACTGTTGTTTAAGGAACAAATTGTTTAAGAGAATTCAGATACATAATAAATAAAATTTCCATTAATAATTTCAATTGTAAAGAAATACTTCATGCTTTAACTTTGTGAGTTACTTCCAGTGAAGGTTTAGGTTGATCACAAACGGTTTTTAGGCCGCGTGTCAACCCATTGAATGACTTATTTGCTACCAAAGTTGATTTCAAAACCAATATTTCGGCTGGCGACCAAAGCGATTTGAGGGAGAGAAATTGAGGATTAATAAGTTATTAATCGGCTTGATTTTCTTTAAAATTATTTGCCTAAAAATATTGCCCAGCCGGCAAAACGAAATATAATTATGCAAAGTGGCAACAAAATTAGGAATGTAGTCGGCGGCTCGCGCAAGCGATACCGTGCCCGTGGGCAGAGATAGGAAAATCTGGACCGCATTAATGACTAATAAGATTGCAGGATTCGTTACTGTGCCCACTGAGAAAAACAAAAAAATTATACAGTTCTTTCGAGAAAGGCTGTCGGGAAAAAGCGTGTCGGAAGTGCAAGCGATAACCCCGAAAGGTATTGCGGGTACCTTTTAGGTCATGGCTAGACTTGACCTCAGGATTTCAGGGAAAGCAAGGAAAATGTCAATTTAAGGACGAGGCATCACAGGTTTGATGAACCTATTTTACTTAAAAGACTCACTTTAAATTCTAAACTGCATGAAAACGAAAAAAAGAACGAGCTACCCCTAATTAATTCATCTTTACTTTTTATTTGGTTTTTTCATCTTTCTATTTTATTTTGATTACCGTTACTCAGATAATCTTTTGAGATTGTCGCGTAGATTAAAATGTTTTCCTCTTTTTTCCGACAAAATCCCCAGTAACAACTGTGTACGGTTAGCTGCGTATCTCCAATTGCATATTTATGAGAACTTATATTCAAATTTAAATTACGTTTTTTCGAGTCTATTCAGGTGGAGGAGGAAGAATAGGGGGCTGGGAAGGGGGAGGGGTCAGCTCAACGAGAAACCAATTGATATTCAAAAACTCAACTACCAAAATTACATGAACTCACAGATAATCTTAGCTGCTGTGAAATTAACTAATTCAGAATTAATTCAAAATTAACTAATTCATGTTAGAAAAATGGGAATCAAATAGAGAATAAGTCACGTTTTCTGTCTCATTTATTTTCCTCCTTTGTTGTGAATGTTATTATATAATATTTTTATGTTATCGTCATTATTACAGTTATCACTTTGTTTATGATAATTATTATTTTTGTTGTCATCTTTATCATTTTGTAGAATGCCCAAATATAACTTTTAACAACTCTTGGTACATAATTTCGGTATCTGGATGGAACTGGAACTGGAACAGATTCAGCTGTAAAAGCCAAGGAGGGGACCTAATTTCCATCGAAACCGAAGAAGAATGGAATTTCATCAATAACGAGATTCAAAGGCAAAATACTACGAACTATGACAAAATATGGAGTATTGGTTTAACACAAAAGGCCGGGAATTGGACCTGGGTGAATGGAAGACCGCTGACCATTTGCAAATGGGGACAAAGGGAGCCAAGTGGTCAACACGACGCAGCTTCCATGCGGTTCAGTAATGGTGAATGGGGCGTGTTTAGTAGTGTTAGTCGTACACGTTGGGGAGACCTGCACGCGTATATTTGTGAGATTTCCAAGGGTAAGTTGTTTGTTTGGTTTTTTTGATATTATTTTGAGTAAACTAAAAGGCATCAGAAGCGCCTAGGCGTAATAAAAACATACTTTGCGAACGTTTGTGATACTCACGACAGAATTTATCGAAACCCTCTGACAGCCAAGATCAAGTTTACCCTTACATTTTTCAATGAAATATGTTTGAAACAGTCTCAGAGAACGTTTTCATGACAAACATGTCTAGTTTTAAACCTTGAAAGTAGAGGAAAGGTACAGATGGTTTTGTTACTATCAGTATTGCGAGTAACAACAGTTATAAAACTTTCAGTTATCAGTTATTTTCAAAAAGTTAATTTATCGATTGAACAAAATGATGGTGAATATCAACTGCAAAGAATCATCAGTCCAATTGCTTTGTTAGAAAATAACGCGTAATGATGTGAACTGCGTTATCTTTTGTGAAGAGCTAGTAACTCATGTCGGTTAAGATACATGCCAATTATTGTTTAAAAAAAATTATAAGACTCGCAGACTTAATTGTTCTTCGCATAAGGAATCAGTTTTATGTTCATTGCATTCTATTTTAACATCCGATCGTTTGAACTGTAAAGTTGTTAAAGCTAATTTCAATCTAATGCAAAATGTGCAGTGAACATAATAAACTGACCATCCTGCATCGAATTCGAATATGGCGGAGATTTCGATCGATCTAGCAACCACTGCTCTATAGCGAGGTTAATATGGGTTACCTCAGTTCTCACATGTCACGAGAGGGCGTAGATACATTTTCTTGTTTAAAAGTAGCCAATACTGAGTTGGAATTTAATTGATGTTCTGCTCACCGAAAATATAAACATAAACATGTGTAGCATGCAAGAGTTATTATTTTGGCTGGGAGGGTTGAGATGGGACACTTTGTGTTCCTAACGCTTTCAGTTTTGTAACAGAAAAAGAGCATAACTTTTAAGGTAACGAAAATATCGCATTACTTCACCTTAAGAGGAGACAAAAAACTTATTTATCTAAACTCACACAGGTACTGTCTAAAAAACCGCCAAGCAAGAGCAAAATGCATCGATACCACGCTTAACGTTGTCTCCTTCGCAACTGTTGTTTGGTCTCTTCACACAACGCCCCCTATTCTCCGTAAGAGAGAGAGAGAGAGAGAGAGAGAGAGAGAGAGAGAGAGAGAGAGATAGAGAGAGCGTTAGCGAAGGAATCTGATTGGTGTAATACAATTTAAGCACGTGAAAAATTGCAGTTCAGCGATCGGAAATATTTGAGCGTTGTTTTCATGTACGTGACGGAAGCAAGTTGTTTGGCATGTGCATTGTGAAAAAAGGAACGGATAAAACACCTTTAAATTTAAAAATGATGCAACAGGTTAAATGCAAACCTTTCATAGCCCGAAAATCTCAACCTCAATCGACGAGGCTCATACGAGAGCCACAAACCATAACACTTATCAAATGAGTCCAAAATTTCTGGTTAGTTTCATTTCTTTTGCACGGCCCCCTTGATTCCATAACATTATTTACAAGAAAACAATACTCAAACGCTGTGATTGGTGCTATATATCCAAATGCTATAATGTAATTAGTGCGAGATACACACCCTGATGCGGGAATCTGATTGGTGTGGGATACATACAAAAAAAGTGACAACCCTATCGTTGCGAAATACATACCCTTATGCGACGATCTGACTAGTACGAGCAACATATACTCATTATTTCCGGTGAAGGCGCAAAGCAGCGCTTAACTTGAACAATTTGTTTACTTTTTGGATTGATTAATTCCTCTGCTTTGCATTTGTGATATTCTTTCAGCAGATCCAGCTCCTGGACAAAACTCTTCGCAGGACTCTTACCAAGAGCACTTTGGACCACCTTGGACACAACAAAATGGTAAGAAGAGTTGGTCTCTTTAATAATGTGAAATATATCTCAAGGACAACAAATGACCCGTTCCCCGTTCTCAGAAAAGCAAAGCCACAACAAAATGATCACAAGGGGGGGCAAGCCGACAGACCAGCGGGTGCTCAGTGCAACGGTTAGCCTGCAGGCGTCTTATTAAGGCGAGCTAACATTATAAGCTCGCGATCATTTATCCGATCGGCCATGTTTGATTTGGAGTTGGGCGAGAAGACGCTTTCCCAAAGGAGAATGTTGAAAAGTAAAAAACATCCTCTGGTTAGTTGCGCGTCACTGCATTTCCGGAAATGAGCAGGTAACCAATCAAAATTAATTAAATTAAAAACTGGAATTACTGTTTTCCGACTAAAAAAAACACACATAGACCCAATGAGTGAAACGATGCTGTTTTTTCAGCCAGGGAAGAAATAGCTTCGACAAAACCTCCTCCTCGATCACAAATGTGAACTGATATTTGCTGCACTCTATATTTTTCAAACGACAATCCGTGATTATAGCTGCCGTTAATTGACGACTTTTCTTCTGTTTGATCGTAAACTATACTTTGAAGCATAAACAACAGCACCCGAAGGTTTACACGCCATAATTTGTTTGATGCAAATCGGCACACTCTGGTGAAACGTTGTGGCCACTATTTTCATCCAAAAAAAAAAAAAAAAAAAAAAGAGCGTCCTAAACGTCCTCTGCTGACGCAAATACGAGTTGATATTTTTCGCAATCTATGTCCTCCAAACGACAAGCCGTGAGCGTAGCACCATCAATCCATTTGATCATAAACAATAAGTTAACGAAGCAGACAAACGACAACTATGCTCGAAGGTTTCTTTCATGCAAACCAATACCTGAAGTATCAGGCTTTTCCCAAAGCAAGTTGACAATACGGCTAATAGATCCTTTCCAGAACCAGTGTAGAAAGTGCTTCTTTTTGTTCCGATTTTAATGCGCGAGACATATTAAATTCAGAAAGACACTTTAGTGCTTCCTCGAAAGCGGAATCAAAAGCCTACAACTTTATCAATTACAGAGTTTGCCATCTTTCGCATATTCTGGCTAGAGCAAAATGTCCAAATGACGCATTTGGCTTGTGATTCACAGCTGGAGCTTAACTACACTAAACGTGATCTCGATCCCCCTACCCCTACCCCTCTGATTATTGACCGTAGCCATCCATATCTTAGGCGTGAAGATCTAGAAAGTTCCCGCGTGTTTTCCAAGGTTCACTTACAAGCATTGACAGTAACCGCTATGATTTCTTTTGTTTGACTTGACTCTTTTTTTTTAATTTGCCTGCCCCACCCAAGCATTGCGGTGTTTTTGATTCTTTCGACGATTAGAAATTAGGCTTTTTTCAATTGTAAAATCGGCGTGGTGCTTTCCCCAAATTTTCCTGAATGTGTTCCGGTGAGAAAAAAAGGGAAAAAAACCGTTGTGACACGAAAACTAAATAATAATGCTAGAAGGCTTTTTCCAGCAAGACGATCAAGGTTAAACCGAAAAATCCAAAAATGGTTGATAAATTTATAGGAAACAGCTCAAGGTAAAATAAGAAATTAATATTCAATGGTTTAAGAATTAATACGCGCGGATCTTTTGCGACTTGCGTGGCATTTTCCGAGTCCAGTAGGGGCGAGCTGAAATGACAAAAACTGGGCAAAATGTGTACTCGTATTATATGTTAAACCAGTTATTGAGGGATGTATTATTGCATTATTATTTCATTCACTAGTATTTTCGAAAACATCTTACATCCCTATCTGAGCATCGATCATACCAGACGTGTGCGAAAGACGAATATAATGCAAAGCAAACAATGAGAGTGTTCTTTATAACCAATCGAGTGGATTTAAGAGTTTTGATCGTTAATAGCGGCCATTTTGTTACTCCGCTTTCCGTCCGCATTTTTGCCCTTACAACGTAATGTTGGAGATTCTCTAGTCTACTTTTCGAAAAATATCCCAAAGCTTTATTTAAGCATCTATCACCGAAGGCGTGTGCGAACGACAGAAATAGTAGAAAGGAAACAATAATAGTGTTCTGTTTAACAAACAAAACATCGAGTGCATTTAAGATTTTCCATCACTCAGAGCGGCAATTTTGTTATTCTGCTTTCCGTCCGCATTTTTGCCCTCACAGTGTAATACTAAGGCAATTTTATCTTATGATATGGTCTTGATATTTCTTTTTCTTTAAAGATTCATCAATATCTACATCACCCTCGCCATCGCCCTCGCCATCGTCATCACCATCGCCATCGCCATCGCCGTCGCAGCTGGTATTTTTTCTAAATAGTCATTTACTGTTTTTATGCATGTCACTTTTCAGGATCTTCTCTGTGACAAACATTTTTTTTAATTCTAGGCAAAGGAGTATGTTTCAAAATTACTCGGAATAAATATTACCAGAAAGAGTTCCATACAGGTATCCAATGTTCATAACTTACATAACTTTTTAACTTTTATATATAAACGATAAAAAGTGATTATTACATACATAGCGAGATTTACGCGCCAAAAAGCATCGAGATAAAAATAGTCTCTTCGCGCTAGAGAAGCCAGCTGATTGTTCTTACGATTTTTTTCACCAATGAAAAACGACGTATCGACGCTCTCAATGGCTGTATCATTATTTTCACTGGTAAACAAAACCGTGTCGCTCGCTCGCTGTTCCTCTTGATTGACAAATAGCACATTCTAAGAGCTTAGGCGCATTTTTCTGTAGAAAGATGGCTTCATATGAGGCTAACCATTTTCAGAGCCTAGATTGGTCAGTAGAAGAGTTCAGAGACGGACAGGAAAATGAAAACACCAAAAAAAAGACCAAACACGATGTTGCTCTGTTCCACTAATTTCTTGTTTTGAAAGGCTAGACGAAACAAATGGACCAACTGACTCCTCAAGAGTCTTGGGTTTTCACTTCTGTATTTCACATTGTGAACTTCCGTAGAACTATTTCGACATATTTTCAGAATGTCTTACTTTATTCCAACTAGTTCTGCTTTTTAACGGCATTTTTGCTTGATAATTTAGATTTAAAGTATTTTACAAGAAGCCATTTAAGTACAGCTCTCGAACTGTGAAGCGGCTTGACCGCGCGTTGTTTTCCTTTGAAAGAAAATAAAGATATGTTTATCTTTGAGTTCTGTTCGCCTATGACTCTCGGTATGTATATAATAAATAAGTTATTTGACTGTTAGTTCGCTTGTACAATTTTTTTCTCATTCGTTGTGTGAAAATCGTACGCGCTCACCAATCGTGAAATAACTTATAAATATGTAACCTTTAAGGATAAACCACCATTCAAGCCATATGAAGGGAGAATGGTGATGTTTAAAAAATAATCCAGGCTCCTAAAAGAGTTCTTTGGCCAATGAATACCCTGAACACCATTTGGGGCCTCCTGCTAGACTTTTTCCGCATCTTTGATATGAATTGTATATATGAGACTCGCTAGTCAATGACGTGGAATTATTTTATGTAATTGTAGGAAGCGGTAGCTGTGTTTGAAGATTTCACCATAAAAATCAAGAACTTCACATAAGACAAGGCCAGCATAGAAGAAGTTAAAACACTGAAAAAATCCATCTTTGAGGTGGCAGAGGCCGTCGAAAAATTTGCTCTCAATTACAGCAAGCGATACCAGAGTGGAATGAAGACTCCAGAAAGGATCGTTTCCCCAAAAATGGGTGAGGTTGTGGCACTCAATCCCGTTTAGTTTCAAAGCCTATTCCTTTGTCGCTTACTGACTCGCTGACTGACCGAATGAGTGGTGTAATTCCCTATAGAAACGTTATTTTTGGATGTCATCGATTCATCTGTTCTTTTACTTTGCTCGACACTTTGATTTATCGCGGTGGGGAAGGAAATCCAAGGTATTCTTGAACAATCAGCAAGAGAGAATCGGAATCCTTCAAATTGTGAAACCCTTCTTCTCGCTCTGTTTATTGAAACTTTTCTTAAATAATAGATTGGTGAGTAACACTTTACTAACGGAAATTGACAAATCGAATAAATACTTTCCGCTTACTTCATACTATACACTGGGCTCAAAATTGGCCTATCGTCTGCGATGCATGTAAATGCAAGATTTTTAACCGTACTTGTAAAAACTCCCCAATGAACTCTATAGCTGAAGGGCAAATAAGATACAAACAATACACGTTCATCCAATAAGATTATGAAATATTTGTGTACACCGCAAAACGCATTTTTGTCTAGAATTGCTATTGCAAATTTCACCGTAGGTGCTTTCATTTGTCATTTTTTTCCCGACAGTTTTGGTCATTGAAAAAGCGTATCGCCAGAATGCAAGTGGCCTCCTCTTTGAGGAACAACAATGGCAAGCGAGGATCGACATCGCTTCTTCAAATTTTGAGGAAAATGGTTCGTATTAACTATTGTGGTAACTTTGCAACTTTTAGTAATTACCTTGGTTTCTCCAATCGAAATTTCTGTATTGAAGTAAAGTCTCATATAAATGCGCCTCCTTAGTTTACATAGTCTATCTTCTTTAATCGTTCGCCTTCCTTATAATGTTGTTTAATAACTTTTTTGTTGATTCTTGGGGGGTTTTAAGGATCACTGGTAGTTGCGTCTATGTACAAGGATCTCCATGACCTACTTTATCATCAAGCCGTCAGGAACGAAACAGGCAACCAAAGGTGACGTTACTTTCATATTATTCCATGTCGTTTACCCCCAAGAACACATAACTCGGAAACACATAAGATCTAAGTTCAACTAACCTGAACTTAGGGACTTTCCAACAACCCTAACTAAGGATGGAAGACTCCCTGTTTGTCTCTGACCGTTCCACCTTCATGAAAAATTCGCTTGAATCTATCAAAAGTATGTAATGTTGCTTCCTTGCCTCTGATCCATTTTCAAATAAAATTTCTTCATAGGTATATTAACTCCAGGATAATGGCCGTAACTATGGACCCCAAGGCAAAGAAATTGGGAGAAAATGTCATACTAAAGTTCAAAAACCTAAAGGTAACATGAAAATTAGTTGCAATGCGTTGTTTGTATTTATCCTGACAAGATAAAATCCATTTTCAGGTCTTGGCAGCAGAGAAGCGCTGTATGTTTTGGAGTGGCCTCAGAAAAAGGTAAAAAAACTACAGTATATTATTGTATGGTATTCATTCCTTCTTAAATTAAATTAAGTACGGAGGAGAATGAATGAACTTTCTCAGATGTTTTTGCGCAGATGAACACTTTCCTGGAAGCCAACATGTTGTCGTTTTTAGAGCGGGGCAGTCTGCTTGAAATGTTCTCGCAGCTATGACTACAATGGAAGAAAATCTTAGCGCAAAATTTTCAAACATCACCTCTTACCCAAACGATGAATAATTTTTTAACTTTACTTTTATTTCATTTCTGACAGCTTTTCAGAGGAAGGATGCCATGTAGTTACATCGGAAAGCAACTCAGAAGAAACAGTTTGCAGCTGTAATCATTTGACGCATTTTGCCGTCTTAATGGACTACGACGGTAGCACAAAGGTAATAGGATTATTTTTGCCTCACTCAATAATTTTATGGGCTCAATTAACTAACTCAATATTGTCATTTAATTTTCCTTTTTTTGACACAGCTCACTGAGGACGACCAAAAAATTCTGAGAATTATCACTTACGCGGGACTGAGCCTTTCCATCGTCGGAATACTTTTAACATTAATACTTTATTCTTGCCTCAAGTAAGTAATGTACCTGAATAATAATGAGGTAGATTCTTAATTCTCCTCAACAAGGCTTGTAAGAAAAGAGATCTCAGTGCAACTCTCCATGCAAACAAGAACATGCATGTTGGATAATTCACAAATTCAAGCAACATTTCATGCCCCATGAAGAATTGAAGCGAATACCATAAGCACTCTTCTTAAAGAAATATCCGAGGAAGATATTAAAAAACATTTTAAATCTATGTACTCCACGCATCTTTGTGTACGGAAACCCTCAGTGTATCTTAAAGGAATTTAACGAATAAATTGTTACTGCACCAGTTTTTCTTTAAGTTGGAAGAGAAATCTGAGGCCCTAGCTCTCTGTCTCTTTGAGCTCCAGAATTGTCTGCTGAGTTTGGATGCAGTAAGCGAGACCATAAATAAATGTATAATAGTTCATGGAGGCAAGTGACACACTTGATACTGGAATCAGAAATGCCGCAGCTTCATAGATCCCTCATGAGAAGATAAATAAGCTACCTCAAGGTCTGGTATGTTTATCTACATGTCAGCATTGATATCTAATCTGTCGTTTAACCTGATCTAGCGGGTAGGGGTTTTTTTTTCGGTCGCGATTAAAAATGATATTTTCCTTTGTCACGAAAGAGCTTAAAATTTATTTCCCGTCATTATGCATTCGACATTATGTATTCTTTGCAGTATGCAGGATGATCCTTTATGTATCCATTGTATGTCATGGCTCATTAACGAGAAATATATAGCTATGTGGGTGAACTTCAGATCGCAAAATCCGATGGTCTAAGATTCGATCCTGCGTTCGTGACGAGTAAACAAGATCGATATTTCTTTCATTCTTTTGTCTCATATTTCGAATTATTTCTATTTGTATCTTTAGTCAATAACCGTTTATCTCATTCACTGCATTAGGTCGCTATGAACTTATTCTGTCCTCACCTTAACTCCTGTGAAAATGTGATTTGCCCCACAAGCGTGTAACAAAACGGTGCACTTGGTAACACCAGCGGTATTGAAGAAGCTGAATATGAGCTCACCGAACTCGAAACAGAAAATCGTGTATCATTGTTTATTTCGTGATCCATGATTCTATTTTGTAGCTATGCTGTTTCACTATTTATACGCCAAGTTTGAACAGGGCCTCATACTACATTTTTTAACTTTTCATTTTCATTAATCCGGAGTTCCTTTGCCTTTAAGTCCATAATAGAAACCATGAGCAAACTATCGTCTTTGCGTTTGCGCCGCGAATCAAAGCGAATCAAAGCGGAAAAAAAAAAAAAAACAAAACAAAAAAACTCGCTCTTGAACTTACAGTACGCACGTGGAACTCGGGTGAGTAAGAGATGTGGGTTATTCACTTATATAACCAAAACTAACGAGACCTCATGTGTTTCCTAGGTTTTTTTTGCATCACAAAAGAAACACAAACCGAACGCATAGTGAAGGAAATTTTCTTAATGATAAGGGCGACTTGTCGGCTTAGAAGCTTCACAAGTTTTGTTGGAAAAGTTGACCAATAGAGCTGTAATTTACGTCACTAACTCAGTTGATAATAATAAATTAACTACAAAGGAAAGTCAGTTTAGTAAGACAGAAGAATGAATGAAGCATCTTTAATAATGTCAAAGTCATTCCAAATGTTACAGAAATTTGACAACCTGTCAGAAGGCCATCCATGGTTTTATTGCTCAGTGACTGAGAAATGTACTTCCAAGGTCTTTTTTCTCCGTGTATCACTGGCATTCATTTCAGTGAAGGTAAAACCAAGCTCTTCACAAACAAGTGTTGCTGTTGTGGTTTTACCAACTCCTGGGGAACCGGACAGAAGAGCTGCCTTTAAGGACGACCCATCTTGGTCTTTGTTGAAAAAGAAAGCTGTGCAAAATAAAAATGTTTAAAACTGTGATTCCATTACTAACATACTAACTGCATGTATAAGTGACTGTCGAGTGAAATAAATTCATCAAAGTTCACAAGTTACAGCTGTTTAAAAAAATGTATCTCTGAATGTGGGAATTAGGAAACATGTATTTATGTCATCAGTGAGTTGCACCTGGATGCACCCAAGAGAGAATATATTCACTTAGTACAATCACCGCATAATACATGTCGGATGCTCACTGGTGAGGAAATTTAAGGCATACAGCTAAAGTATGAATTAAATTTACTGTGAAGTTATGCTCTTGTGCTAATTGTTGGAGAGGTTTGAAACACCCACCTTTCAGTGCAGGTGATGATGATAGTGTTTGTGTTGTTGGAGATAACACAGATCTTTCACTCAGTTGTGACAAATCCCCTTCAGACTGATCTTTTCTCTGGCTGAGGGACTCCACTGGATCAGCTTTCTCCTTCTTTGTCTTCTTGTGCACACTTAGTGGTTCATAGCTGGTCTTATTGCCTGGTTTTGTTCTGGCAAGTTCAAACAGACCGTCTTCATCTATTTGTGATGTTCCACATTGCCTTAGCCTTAACAAAGAAACCATAGTTTCCTTGTCCACTAATGTTCAGCTGTTCAATGAATTAGAGACAACCTTAAATCAGTTAAAGGGTCTCTAAACAAAGCAATGTTTAATGACCTCCTCAGCAAGAAATAAAAGCCTATGCCTATGAACAAGAACAGCTCTTTCAGAAGCCAACAAACTTGCAAAAGAAATAATTAATTTCTTCCCTAACTTGTAAATTTTTCAGTTCTTGTTAGTTTGCTACAGACTTATGAATTGTTCATTAATTGAGTTAATTTATGCAAATTTGTGGCAAGTTTCCCTAGCATTTTTGCAGAAAGCCGCAGCCCAGTTTTTTACTCACAATTCCTCCAGTTGCTCTGATGAAGGGCTATTGCACTTGAAATGTCAGCTTTTAAACTCAACACAGTGGCCAATTTACATTATCAACTCAGTCATTAATACTAAATTACCCTGTTATACTCTCCCACTGAGCAGCACCACAGTTTCTTTAGAAACTTACCCCTTTACCTGAACAACAGTCCAGCACTCAACATGAGCAAGCAGAAAAATATTTCCTCTGTTTTAATTAGTTTTTCAGAATATTGTCACTGTTCTTGTGTACGGGATCCTGTTCTACCCATTTTTTGCCTGTCTGACAACTGACAACAGACTGGTTGGGTCCTTGCTGGGTTTTCTTTATGTTACAATAAGGTTAGCTAGCTATTACTTTGTTTATGAATACCAATTTAATCAGACTGTGAGTTTGATTTTTAATAAGCAAATACAGTTCTCAGAACACTACAGTTGTCAATACTTAATTCAAATATTACTCTTATGTGGAATATTACTCTTGGCTTTGAAATAAGTGATGTTTGTGTTAATTTTGGACCATGTTTTGTACACATGTACTAGTAAATAGGGAACACAGTACAGCATGGCTTACAAGTGAAACAATATACTAATTTGGTTCTCTCAGCTTAATTAACCCTATCAGCCCAAAGGGTAGTCAACACGTAAGTTCTCCTTCCAGTAATATTTCTGACTCATTCATTAAGAACATGAGAATAAAAAAAAGATTCCCAACTCCAATTCTTCTTATCAGTACCAAAGGAAATTTATAGTGAAGAGTCTAGAGAATACGGATATTGAAGTTAACCCTTTATTACTCCCATGAGTGACCAAGACAGAATTTCTCCTCACAATATCAATACAATGTCAAGCAGACAAGTGATGAGCATAACTGCACTTATGCGAAATCTGTAGCATGAATTAACAACTCCACGCCTTTACAAACATGATCTTTAATACGACTTACGTTGGTTGAAACTAAAGAAAATAATAAACTAATTGACAAGGAAAGCAAACCAGCGTATTCTAATTAATTTCTTAGATTCTTCTTCAAACTGGGAATAGAGTTTCAGTGTATGAAGTACTTGAAGGTAAGGATATGAAGGAATCAATTGAAATCGTATGTTTTTAATACTAGGCTTTTTTGTTTTTGTTTTGATATTTCTCAAAGTGATATTTAACAAATCAAACACAATTCTCCTTGGTCTGCTGCCTTATTGGTCATAGAAATGATGCCAACATATTCAAAACTATTTAAAGTGAATCCACAAGGGGTGCTCAAGTGGTTTCACCACAAGTAGTATTTCTTCAAGAGTATAAAGGGGGTGGAGGGGGAGTTTGCATAGAGTATAAACAAGGGACTGTAGGAAATTGACTGCCAATAGCAGCCAATGAGTGTGTATGTGTGTGTGTATGTGGGGGGAGCGGGGTGTGGTCAATTTAGTCAATTTATCATATTAAAGAACTAAAATCCTCCTACCCCCACCCCCCACCCCCCCTCCAGGTGATGAATAATGACCAGCCCCCATTTAGCTATTTATTCATATATATTTTTTATTCTTTTATTCTATTTATTTATTAATTCATTTTTAGTTACTTTTTTTCACTAAGGGAGAGTACCAGAAGGAATTGTTTTACCTGACATATCTAGGGTCAGTTCCAATCAACCTTTGCCTTGCATTCATTTGGATGAGGTTCGGTATCCTGCTGTATCGTGAAGTGAGAAAGAAGTGGTTCCCATCTGGGAGAAGTGTAAGTCACTTGTGAGGAACACGGCGCACAGCAGTTTAACATCGGGCATGCGCGAGGTGATCAATTCTTGCTAGCCGTGCGCCAATTTCCGCCTTAAAGGATAACATAAGAAACTAACGCTCTTTCGCAAAATAGGCGAAATAAAATTGCAACGCTCCTAGACGTCTGCAAAAGGAAGCAAGGTACCTAACGATAATGTATATCGCTGAGTTGGAACGATATATCGCCCGAGGCAAAACTATTTTGAATGGTTCAATACTATTTCGCAATTGTCTTAACAACAGCTTCTACCTCTCAGAGCCATATGACAAGTCCAAGTAAAAAACAACCAAACTTCCTGAAACGCGGGAAAACGCGGGTGACAAAGTCCTGATTGGTTTTCAGCTTTGAATCTGATTGGTTGAGAGAGGGGTGCGAGTTTTTCTGGACCAATCACAGAGCGAAGTAAAGCATAAACGAAGCGATAATTGTTACTTTCGACATTTAAAAACAAGCGTTTGTATGGTACGATATTTCGTCGATGAGTCGCGATTTTCGCGGTAATCGTCTCACAGTTTTGTACGCTGGCTATAAAAAGTTGTCCAAGGATGGAGACTGGGGAGGAGTTACCGCTTGCTCCCTCTCTGTACTTCATAAATTTTCTGGAACCATCCCCAGATAGGGGTAACTGTTGTTAGTGTTTGTTTGGAAGCTTTTACTGCTGACAAAATAACATTAACTTTTCTTCTTTTCTTTTCCAGGGTGGCGAGGAAATCTGCGATACACGTTTGGCCAGAGAAACGGAGATCGCTCACATGAGGGAACTCCTGTATCCAGGATCAATTTCGTAAGCAGTTAAAATTGGTAATCTAGCAGGGTTGAATACCAAACTCTGACAATATCCTACATATGAATTTTATTCAGATAAATTGTTGTAAAATGGGTTTGTCCCACAGTAAGATTATTCGCATGAGATCTCTATCGCCTGACAGCTTATGAGGGAAAAGCCTTAATCGAAATTCAAGAAAAGACTTATCAGGAAAATAACAGTATTCTCTCAGCAGAAATCAGCCGGAGATTAAAAACTTAACCGCAAGACATGTCCCTTTATTTTATAATCTGTACATAGGCTATTCACGTCACGCACTTTATATCACTAATTAGTATTGAATATCAGTCTCGGATTGAGCTTTTTAAAATTGAAACTATGAAATGAGAGTTGACCAAATACGTCGCTGTTGACGAGTTGACCAATAGTGTTGGCGAGCTGACATGTTGGAAAAGTGACCGGGTAAAGAATGCATCTATCAGCGTTGTGATAGAGAGGTAGTTTTTTTAAGGGATTAGCCTGACACTATACGGTTGTAAACAAAGAGGACAAAAACACCAGCCTGTCTTGTTGCTAAGTTTTCAACTAGTTGTTGGTTTATACTAAACCAATAAGATTTGTCGCTTGTGATTTTCGCTGCGTTGATTGATTCAGACATCGCACTCATAACTGCTACGCGTTGTGTAATAACTTAGATGGTAACCGGTCAAGTCGCCCAAAAGTCATCTCGCCCAGAGTCATGTCGCCCGGAACCAGAGTCATGTTGCCCGAAATCCTGAGTCATGTCGCCCGAAATTTTATCGAGTGTTCAGTCTTGAAGAAAAGTAACAATGGCAAGGAATAAACTCGTAAAATGCTGACTCGTAAAATGTTTTCGTCCGCTAACCTATGCAAATATGAAGTTAAATAAAGGCTCAAATATCGCTGTTCATTTTAGCGTTAATCGTTGATATGAACTGAACTGCTCATTCAACAGTGCAGATTGAAGAAAAGTAGCAATCGCCCGAAATCATGTCGCCCGGAACCAGAGTCATGTTGCCTGAAATTCATAATTATGTCGCCCGAAATCCTGAGTCATGTCGCCCAAAATTTTATCGAGTGTTTAATCTTGAAGAAAATTAACAATGGCAAGGAATAAACTCGTGAAATGCTGACTCGTAAAATGTTTTCGTCCGCTAAGCTATGGGAATATGAAGTAAAACAAAGACTCAAATATCGCTGTTCATTTCAGCGTTGTTCGTTGCTACGAACTAAACTGCTCATTCTACGGTACAAATTCTAGTAATTATAAGCGGAACTTTCAGTTATAAGAATTTTTCACACATATCAGAAAAATATATCAAGTTCTCTTAGTTTTATTTATCGTATAAAAAAACAACATGAAACTTTTACAGCGGTTTTTCTGGTGATTGCTAACCACGCGAACAAAGCGTGTTAGCATCATTTCCCTTAGGATCAGACGCGGCATAAACTATCGCGACTTGTTCAGTTGTTCCTTGTTTCCTCGGCCGGTCGCATGTAAATTTTGTTCCGGCTAACTATACATAAAGAGGTTAAATTAATAACAGCCACCATATTCCTATAAAGGAAAGCTGAAACACCAGATCGTTACCCGTACGCAAAAAAATTATATAGTGAGCCTTCATCCTTGTATCGAGTGCGGAAATGAAGTTCGACCACGCCAACAAGCCCTTCAGTGCGACGATTGCGGCTTTTGGCAGCATCGTATCTGCGGGACTGGTATCGACCAAGCCACCAACCGTTTGGCAACAATCAGAGGAAGAATAGATTGGTTGAGCGTTGCATGTTCTCTTGCGGCATCAAACCCAAGTGACCAGGTCCCCGCCGCTGAGAGCACAAGAACCGACTTCGCCCAAGGTACGGAAATTTTAAGACCACTGTTTGTCCCTGAAATAATTTTATTCTTGACCAAGAACTTAACCTTTCTAGCCCAAGTTTTATCTTGAACGTTTTTTTCCTTAAATGAGTTTACGATAAAAATGCGGTTTTATTTTTGCTTTGCAGATCTTTCTCCAGAGTATCCGCCTTTCTAACTACTGATTCAGCTGCTCCACCGAGAGTCCTCTGCGTGCACCGTCCAAGTTCGACTCGTCAACGCCAGAAAACTTTTGCTCGCGTTTAGGAAAATAATGATATAATTATTATTATTATTATTCTAGTTTAAAAGGAATAGTTTATTTTATCACGATAAAAAAAATCAGATATGTAATAAGTTTTTTTTTTTTTTATGACGAACTTACCTTAGGTTGGCATTTGAATTTTTTTTCAAGGGGTGGGTGTCACTTGGTCAACCCACACGTCCTCGCGTGTAATTAGGTTTAAATACAAGCAATAAATATGTTTGTATTAATGCGTGTCTGAATTTACCGCAACATCACAATCTTGCTTGGTAACCAGGTGATGATTCTTGAGCACGTGCTGCATTCAAGACGGCGGCGTTTTCCAATGTTCCAATCGTGATGATGTGAACCTTCGTTCGAAACAGAATGCTTCCACAGACAAAACAACAACAGTTAGAACCATACTGTAGCTGGTATTACTATTTTTTTTATTTTCGTATTCTGTTTTAGGATTACTATCTCCGTGATATCAAACAACAGCGAAATAAACAACCTGAGTTTCACGAGTCTTTCATGAGTCTTCCTTGCGATTTACCTAAAATGTTACTTTTCTTCAAGTTTAAACACTTGATAAAATTTCGGGTGACATGACTATGAATTTCGGGCAACCTGACTCTGGTTTCGGGCGACATGACATCAGGCATGATGACTTTCGGGCGACTTGACCGTAAACCACCTACATACTACGCCCTGCGTGGTTAAAACCCTACCGTTTATTGTGCTGGTTAAGCCATCTGCTTTGTTCTAAGTTATACTACCAATAGACCCCAATTTTTATTGGTTTACCAGCGTGAAAACCCACTTGGGATGTTAAAAGAACGCGGGAAAAATTTGTTAATTAAGAGACTGGGGCGAGTGATTTACAAACTTTTGTCGTGTTCTCCCAACAACTCAAGTAGGTTACTATGCCAGTACACCGATAGAAAGTTCGGTCTGTTGCTCAAATAAAAATCTTGCACTCTTATTGTTAATTAGTGAAGGATTAGCAAAGCCAATCAGACTGCAGAACTTTTGACTAAACGCTTTTAGATTTATACTGGAATCTTTCAATTCACTCATTACTCTTTGTGATTGGTCTGGAAAGCGTTCCAATCAGTCTTGATTCCTTTGGCCTACGTGTAAGGCTGTCATGTTCGGTTGAAAAGAACGTGTACGTAAAGAAAAGAGCTGCCATTGATCACCAACGATAACATAAACGTGGGATTGATGCCTATATGAGTTATGAATAAATAGAGTGACACATTTCTTTCGTTTTTGCAGAAGCTTATTCAGATGATAATGATTTTCTAATTACTCGGGATCGGTTGTATAATTTCTTTTTGTGTTGCTTCAAACAGGGGGAATATGGTTGGATTAAACTGGTTTTCAACGCTGCTTCATTGTTTCTACAAACCAAGGAAAGGTAAAGATGTTTTGTTCGCGCCATGTCTGAGCCACGAACAGGAACCATTTGAATAAGGAGATGATTTAAATGACACCCAGTCGTTTGTTGTTAAAATTTGTTTTTTAACTTCATCTGAATTTCTTTGTTAGATTTCAAATTTTCGACGCAATTCATTTCAACAACTTTGGTTAGCGCTTTAATGATCCTTCAGGTGAGTTGGATAATTTGTATCGATTTAACTATTGTATATTTGCTTTCGCTTTTGGTAATACTGTGATGGCAGAATGATTGATTGACTGACTGACTGTGCGACTTGCTTAGGGAGTGAATAACACTATCTCCATGGTCATCGTCACCGTGGTCATAGTTTACCACGCTCATTACTGTTTTTGTGTTGGATTTCTTTTCTCATACATTTCTACATACATAAATGCATTTTATTTCTTACAGTCGAGACAGATTAAAAGTTTCCAGCCCACAGGTAGCTCGAGTGCTATTCTCTCCAATTCTGGGAAAAGAGTGCCAGCGGTCGAGTTGAAAATCAAGAGCTTTGTTTATAAAATTTCTTAGGGGCAGAAGATCGGGTGTGATAAGAACGGATCTCATAAATATCGTGGAAGAGTTTTTGAATGCTACAAAGTGCAAATCTATGTCTGAAGTCAAACATCAAATTAGCTGTAGGTTCACAGCAGGAGAATTTTAATGCTAAAACAACAGCATTAGTATATAGAGGAATTACATGCCGGTACTTTCTTCTAAAGTGTTACGTTCTACTCAGGTTTTCATGGCAGTTCTTTCCCCAATGGACGTGATTAGAAGGGTTTATATTGCAAAATACAAAACTCATGGGGACACCAGCTCGGCTAATTTTGTAGACGTCCTCTTTGGTAAGTATTTGTATCTATAAACAAGAAAATAGCTTGTTCCAGGTATTCAGTTAGAAAACCATGCGTGGAAGTAAAATTCCAAGCACGATGCTATCGACGGAGCGAATGACAGAACGTTTGGGTCGAGTCGAAAAAAACTGAATAAGGGATTGGTAGTAGGGAACACGACCTGGCTAAAACCTCCCGGCTGATTGTCACTCGACCCAAATCTCCCTCGAGTTTTCTACCCAAATCTCCTGTGGCGTTGCAGTTGTGCCTTCCGTTGTAGCTATGTCCTCACACCTAATAACCAACAGAGCGTGGTTTTATTTTTTCCAATCAAAGTGCGTTGTGATCGTGTTTTCTGGGAGTCACTTCCCAACTAGGGGAGAGAAGCGATGCAAAAGTGTGACAAGATCGTAAAGATGTCCTCGCTCGAAGTTTGACAATTTCAAAAGGTGTAAATTCTTTAAAATTGATCCTTAAAGTGGAATAAATCCTATGGACTTACCGTAGCCATCTTTACACCGATTTTTCATTTGATCAGTGGATTCTAGAAAAACGGGGTAAATTCTGTGAAATTCATCCTTTAAGTGGACTACATCCTACTGACTTGCCGACATCACGATCTTTACCCCGATTTTCGATTTGATCCTTGTGTGAATTTGTCATAAACGGGGTAAATTATGACAAATCCACCCACAAGTGCAATACACCCTTCAATGATTTAGAAACTGTACTTAAAAAAAGATGTGTTTAGGTGATGGGATCGGGAAAACGAGCATGGCTCAGGGGATAGTGTATATTCGTGAACGGCTACCGTACTGGCTTTCATGTGATGTACGTGCTCACAAGTTTCACGTGAGGAATTTGGTTTTCAAAGATCATTGTCTTTCAGATCACTGAGCTTGAAGCGCTCTGCGGAATAACAACAAAGCGCTCTAGATCTGTGACAGTATAAAATATGCGGCTAGCTGTAACAGCTGAAATCAGCGGAACTGCAATAAAATCACAATATACTAATTCAACTTTTTTTTTAATAGAGGGTTCAGTGCGATACAGCAAAAGCCCACAGTATTCCAAATAAATAACTGAAGGTCAAACTTCTGTGTTTGAAGGAAGACTTCGTGACGCAGACAAATAATCACAACTTTGACCTCTCAGTCGATCTCACCTCCGACAGATCAGGGTGAAGCGTCAAAAAAGATATAATTTTGCGTCGACGAATCATAATCTATGATCTTCAACGATTAAAGAAAAATAAATCAACTTTGATATGAAACCACATTGAGCTTTTGTCTTAGCTTGTGGGTAAAATGTTGTCATCGCAGGAGTCGCAAGTCGAGGAATGAAGACTGTAAATAAAGCAAGACTGCAAATTAAGCGTGAGCAATAACGTATCCCTTGGTCGAAAATCGCTTTGTTATTTACGCGGCAAGTTGTTCTTCCACGTATAGGTTATAACAACGATGCGATCAGACGGCGTTAACGAAGAAACGTTAGAATTTCAAGGGAAGTAATGTGTGTGTGAGAGGCCAATGATCTGGTTCGCAATGACCATGCGGACGACAAGTTTTCCTGAAATCAGCAGGAGGTTGTTCATCCGTTGTTGCTGGAAAACACTGGTCAAATTTTCCGCTTATCCCGACCCATCCCGACCCCCTTGAATGTGTACTTTTGGTTAAAGATAAAGCTACAACGGAGTCTCTTAACCAGTCCCAAGCTGCGTGTTGCTCGATAGATCACAAAATATGATTGGCCACTGTATCACATTACGTCAGAGGACATATCTACAATAAGGGGGCATAACTATTACGAACGACAGATGAGTAAATAGACTTGGTTGATGGTAAATTTTTATGGTGATTTTTTTTTCTTTTTTTCAATTTTCTTTGCAGGCGGGATAGAAGCAGGACTTGTCTTGTCTGCGGTCATTTCTCTTTTGATGTTGCTTCACTTCATGAAATGCCATCGGTGAGTCAGTCATCGTGTTCTCAATTTTTTATTGAGGAAGACTTTTCGCTTTTACGGCTTCCTCCACATGTAGGTCGTTACAAATTAAGTGTCAGGGGAAAGGTGATGAAATTTTATATATATTTTTTTTCTCAATTTAATATCCTTACACGCATTTCTGCTTGATGGTCCTTTTCGTTTTTTCTTCGTTATTGTTTTTTATTATTTTTTTAATCTTTGTTATACTGTTTAAAAAATAAAGTATTCCGTGGCAATTATGCTCCCTTGCAAAATAGAGTTGTTGTTGTAAACGATTTCGAATCCAAGGCGCTCACGTCCAACGTTTAAATTTTTTTTTTCAGAGAACACGTGCTTCAGTTGTATCAAGGGCAAGCAATATATTCAAAGGACCTGCTCTTGACACCTGCAGCTTCAGTGGTACGTACTGTGGTTAAGTGACGGATAATAAGAAGTTTAAGAAACGACGACAGCAGTTGGTTAAAAAATGAACTTATATTTGACCTACGAATCTCGCGATACTCTAAAGTCATGTACTTTCTTCCTCGCTTTCAAAATATCTCGAAACTGAATATGGAACACAGCGTTAAATTAGAAATGGAAGTTTTAAAAGAAATAGCCGTCGCCGTTCACGCTCAACAGACAACGCAAAGTTAGGTCATTTCACGTTGTTGTTTTGCAGATTTACACAAAGAAATTTGCAAAATTTTTTTTACCCTCGTGCACAGCTGTTGTTCTGCTTATCTAACGTTTTGTTTCGTTTCGCTCCCGTTCCCGCTTTGATTTTCTTAAACTGCTTGGCTAGTCGTTGTAGTCTGGATGGATCCTGGAACAACAAATCCATTTTCTAGTCTTCTTGATGCTTTTCAAATAAACATCAAACCCTGTTCCTTACATTTTGCTGTTTCTCGAAGAAAAAAAAAAGAAAAAAGAAGAAAATGAGCCCTGTCCCTAACAAGCGCCCTGTTTCGATAATGCACCCTTCCTTGAAGTATCAAACGTAGGTGAGCGCCCGGGCACTAAATCGAATCATTGCTGTATGACAATAATGATGATAATAGCACTAATATTTAAGATACTACTACTAATAATAATGACAATGATAATAACGATGATGATGATGATGATGACGACAATAGTTGTGTTGGGGAAAATGATAACCATGAAGATGATAAGGATAACACAAGAAAATGACAGAAATATAATGATGATGATGATAGGGAACGGAAGATTTTCAAGAACTCTAGACCCGGAAATATGTGTGACTCCTTGGTTGGACCGTAAGACTTCTGTTATAAAATTTGAGAGTGAAGATTTTGTTGTTGCCTTTTTGTTTCTTTTTATCCCTGCTAGGGAAAGAGTCTCCGATATTCTGGATATCAGATAGCGTACACATTGCTTGGTATAAGAAAATGAATTTGATGTCACACAGTATCTTAAATGCTAATCTTCTGTTTGTCCCTTTCTTTGTTTGAATGATCGACATCAGTATCTGAGCAATTGCCAGCTACCCCTCCCCTAAGCCAACAACAGTCAACTGATAATAAGTTAGGGTTAATTTTGGGTTAGTGGAGGGGTAGGAGCGCAATTTCTTAGATACTGACATTGGCCTTGTTTGAACATGATACAAATGTACTAAAGAAATACGCAATAATAGGGATTTGAAATTCTGAGGATAAAGTTTGCGTGGTCCTTTAAGCGGGCTATTTAACGTTTTTTTTCCTCGGTGACTTTCATTCTCTAGCAGAGTTGTCGCGTTTGAATGAATGTTTACCTTTGATTCATGAAACGACACCTTTATGTTGTCGCCAAAACTTAAATTTGAAGAGATTCAGATTGTTTATGATTTAACCATAGTTGAGAAGCAACGCGGTCTTTAAAGGGAAGTAATAGTATTTCATGAACCTGCAAATTTTAATTTATTGTTTATACTAGCAGGTGGGCTCGTAATTTCGCAATGCTCTTGGTACAAATGTGATCTCACCATGAAGCTCTTTGATGTTTTATCTTCGTTTCTTTTGTAGGTTTTGGCACTCTGACAATTTTTCTGTCAACTGTGGTTGCTGCTCTGGCAATCGTTTTCAAATCGAAAGAACTGCTCGCCCCAGAATTATGGAAACATTTGAAAGAAACTGGAATTGCTATTTTGTAAGTTTTACCGATGTATATGTTGTATCGATTTGAATCTTAAGAATGAGAGTTATATGATTGTATCACACTGCGTAAAAGGCGGGAAAATATGAATGATCAAATCACGATTTGTTCAAGTTTTGAATCTGATTGGTTGAGAAAATCACAGCAATCCTCGCTTACCTTCGACACTCAATTGGAAAATACTCTACTACATGAAGAATGCAACTCTAAAGATTGTTTAAGCATGCAAACAAGATACAGTAACATATTTGCAGGATCAGGATTTCGTGGCTAAGCTGGTTTTATAATTATAATCATAATTTCATAATTATAGTGAGACTTGAAGGCTTTTCGAAAGACGCAATCTTGTACTCATGGGATGTTGTTTTTACAGACCCACTTTAACCTTGGCTATTTTTCTGATGTTGTTCCAGTTGTTTCTGACACATTTCGTCTTCCGGTACTCGAATTATCCAAACATCACTGTCACAATTGATAATAGGTATTGTATATCATTCTAAGCTGAATCTCTTGTTGTGTGATACTCACGCCCTGAACAACTGATCTACTCATTACAAACACGTGCAGGCATCTATGACTAGTACTAGGCCTGACAGAGTGCAGTCCGATTCGGTCCGTAATTCATCAAGTGATTGACAAAATTATAACAGTAAGCATATAACGCGTATAGTCACATAGGCATGCTACGTTAAATGGCCAGTTACAAGCATAACGTTAACTGTACACTGTCCTTTTAGTGCACCTTTCTCAAATTTTGTCACGACTACTGACCGAATTGGACTCCGCTCGGTCCTATTTGGCTGCTGATGACCGATGGCGTAGCAAATTTTATCATTGTGTTGATAGGATATGTCGTATGCTACTGTATGTTTAGTGGTCAACTCACGCCTTGCCGAGAGAACGTTCAATACAAAGCTGCGGTAGATTAATTGAACGTCGACACAACAACTCATCGACAGAAACATCTCTGATGAGAAGATTTTTGCCATATATCTTTGTTATCATTGTATGTGTGTTTATTGTTGTTGTTGATGTTGTTGTAGTGGTAGTGGGTGTTGTTGTTTTCGTTGCTGTGATGGTTGTTGTTGTTGCTGTAGTTGTGGTCGTTGGTTTGTTGTGCGTTGCATCCAGGTTAATTAGTAGTTCTCCTAGATTCACATCTTACTTATGGGTCACGAAGCTTAAAATACTCAACCCGTATCGTGTACACTTTATTTTTGGTCTCTTTCTCTCTCTTTCAGGCAGCTATTCTCCATCATGTCATACTTTTTCTTCTTTTACAACATAATTCTTGGACTTTTCTCTGGTTTTATGCGAATTCTAAAGGGCATGCTTTTAGGAGTGATTTTCATCTCTCGTATCGATCGTACATCACTGATGCAGGGTTTCCAGGCTTGGGACAAAGGTAAGGAGCACGCACCCAGTATAAGCAATTTATAAGTGGCAGAGGCTATGTGAAGGGAGACATACAACATACAGGCCTATGATGCTGCCATGTTGTCACTATTTCCCAAAACAACTTTTAACCAATGAATTAATGTTTGTAAGACTTCTGGGACGAAAGGAAAGTCGAACAGAAATTCCTCAGTGATAAGATACAAGAAATTGCCTAGAACGCAGCAAACGGTAGTGGTTTAGTAGCGATTTGTAATAGCTTTACGTCTGATTGTTCGAGAGAGTTGCACGAGATTTATTGAGTTGTCATTGTGCTAACGAAAGCATAACCTATGGAATCCTGGACAACCTCTGACTCTCACTTCAAATTTTCTTCATTTTTTTTCAGCTTTTGTCGCATACCTTGGTTTTGTGACTGTGCTGGTTGCCCACAGCCATCCCGTGATGCTGGTGTTCTGTCAGTTGCTTATTGACAGAAAAAAAGATCACCAGCCCCCGCAAGACCGTAAGTAAATGGTCTCTAGAATCATGACTCGGCTGGGATGATTCTGATTGGCTCGATTGGTAAACAGACAGATGAGCGTGCGCACGAATGGGCGGACAAACGAATGGGCAACTGTGGCCTAGAGACAATTGGCGTGTTTGTTTCCTTTATAAGATCAAAACACAGCGCTGTTTATGCACTGGCAACGGACACTCAGCCACCAATCAGAACATTAGAAATGATCTTTTCACAGAGAACAAGAAACGCATAATATTCTTTTGTTAAGCGTCGTTATTAATGTCAAAAACGTGGAAAATTTGGCAGAAAATGTACCCCATTCCCCAAGTCAGATAAGAAGATAAGATAATTTGATAAGAAATGGGTAATATTGAGAAGAAACTTACGATGCGAGCTATGTTCGGTTGGTTACTGTTCATTTCATATCCATTCTGTGGTCACGCGGGAATATTAAAAGTTAGCCTTTCTTCTTTGCCACTTTGCACAGTTTTTTGAGGAACTAAAACGTATCTCGCTGACTGTTACTTTTCAAGCTGACCTTTAAAAAAAACGATTGTATTCTGGGTGATATAGAACAGTTTTAAGGCTTTTCATGAGGAGAAAAAGAAACATCCCTACGTGTGTAATCTTTTTTTCAACTTGAGTCTGAAGTGCTTAAGTACTCCGTTCTTAACGTTAAAATAAGTTTTCAAGTACCGTGTTTTAAGGCATCTATTTTGTCGCCGGATCTCCGACAAAGCCTGTATATTGTAGGTTTGGCATTGAGGCAGGACACTCTGAAGCTTTGTAATATTTGTTTTAAATGACATTTCGTTGCTATTCCAAAACAATAGTAAAGGAAGTAAAGACATTTTGTCTCCTTTCTTACTCAAAGTACGAAATAAATTTCTCTCTTTTGGCCTATTTTCTCTATTACTATGATTCCTTTGTTGTCATGATCTAATTTTTTGAAGGGTAATTAACTTGAAATACTTGACGAAGTCCCTCCAGATCTGGTCCAAACCTCTCAAATGCAACTTATATTGCCATTCCTCTCTCTTTGTCTTTCAGGCTTTATGCGGGAGCTCCGTCGGCCGCGCATGTCTCAAAAGGCTGTCAACCGCTGGTTCCTGGCCGTGACTCTCCTACGCAACCCATCTTTTATCAAGTACCGCCGCCAAGGCCGCCATTTCACGGCATCTGTTGTGACTCTTGGAAGCGTCAACTTTGACGTTCCAGTGTAAAACTTTGAGACAAACTCAGAAGGAAGACCACCGTTCTTTCTTTATGGTTCACTTTTCCGGAGATCTGCTGTAGCTTGGGATAAAAGTTTCGTTTTTTACCACAGTATAATACAGTCTGTATCTTGGTGTTGTTGTTATTGTTGTTGTAGTTGTTTTTTTTTGTATTTTAAATTTTTTGAGTCAACATGTTATTCCTCTAATGAAAGCTACTCTAAATTCTGGGCTAAACTTTATTAAACACGTAGATTGTGGTAGAGAAGTGAGCAAAGAAGCACACAAAGTACTTATTGAAAAACAATTTAAAATTGTGGATTTTTATTGCTGGCTTCGGAAATGGGAATTACATTATCTGGCAAACATGGAGAGGCAAATGGTAACATTTGCAATTTAAGATGAAGTTTTGGGAAATCTACTTCTCTGTGAACGATAATGGATTCTAAATATTGATTAATTTTCTTTGGTACATTTGAATTTGATGGGTTTTTTTAAAGATAATATATCGAGTATTGAAAAGTAATATATACAAAAAGAGCAAGCAGTTTACGTTAGGCTAAAAGCCAAGTATATAGGCAGGAAAAGAAAGAGAAAAATAATAAATAAATATTACAGTTTGCTTAGGCGTTTTAAGCGGAAGTTTTTGGTTTTTTTTTTTTGTTTGATTGTTTGTTTAGTTTTTTTTTGTTTTGTCGTTGTTGTTGTTGTTGTTTTCCTTTAATTATTATGAAAGTAAGAAAAGTAAAAATTGGCTCACGATACCAAATAATGTTGTGAATTTATGAGGTCCGTGATTGGGGGAAAGACTTGGGAAGGAATGTGTGCGTTTGGAACTGAGGAGCAAAGAACCAGTGGCAATAAAAAATACGTAATTGACAGACAGCTGTGAGCATTAGCCACACGAGTGCTTTAGCGAAGGCCGATTTATTTCACGTGCGAATGTATTCATATACAACTAGCGAACTCCAACATCATTAAGACCTCTGATCTTTCTCGGAAAAAAATTAGCGGCAGTGGAAAGTGAGGTGGGAGTGAAATATTGGATTGGTGGGAATACCGGCGAAACCGGATTTCATTCAATTTTGTTTGCTCGTTTTTATGCGCGCGGGGATCCCGGTCGAATTCCCACTGCCTCCCAGGTACAAATCTCCTCACCGGTATCCCAAGAGATACTGACAGGTGTCCCGTGGGAATCTGGACGGAAACTTGCGAAAATACCAACGTACACTTCAGAGGGTAACGACACCAAGGAACTCGCCTTTTTAACTCGTGAATTGCGCGCATGCGCAAGAGCGAGTTATAGATATGATGTGGAGAATGGCACTCGCTCGCTCGCTCGATTGGTCGATTCCTGTAAACTTTTTTCGATTTTAGGCTTTTGAGTACATTTGATAGTTGTTGGCGAGTAATAAACAAACGAAATGGTGACCTTTGTTGCTAAGAAGAGTGGTGGGGTGAAAAAGAAGCCGATGATAATCTTAAAAGAGTTTCTTTTTTTCGTTTTAGTTTCAACAAGCGGCGTCAGCGACTGGCAGGCGTGCGATGATTCACACTGAAATAAGAGAACAACCTTCGTTTTTCATAAAATTGTAATATACAGTCCTTGAACTTGAAAACGATCCGAAGGTTCATTAAAAATCTCACTTACTCCGAAGCGCTCGGAGTTTGCAAGTGTTCAAAAGCTTTTTCTGTAATGGCGTGAGATTGGGGACAAAATCGATCGTTACATTTCGTATGGTGTGTTTTTTCTGTGTGAAGCAAGAAAAGGTGCCGGCGATTAACGAAACTACATGTTAACACGAAAAACAAATAATCTTGGCTACCGATTTTAAGTGAATTTTTAAAGAACAATTTTCTTTTAAGTTTCAATAATATTTGAAGATTCAAAATAAATATTACGTACTAAAATGCGAAAGTTATACATCACAAAATTGATAAAAAGGCCTGAAATGAAATTCTATCTTGTTCTTGATTATACGTTGCCTAGCACGTGACCAAAATCTACCCAGGCGGAAATCCAAAATGACAGTGGCAGTCTGGGCTTAGTTATATCACTCAAAACTCGTTCTCGTTTGTCTCATTTGATAAAGAGGAATCATTAATGGTTTCATTAAGACAGTATTGCCTTGATTTTCCAATATTTACAATAGACAGTAAATTTCACTTTTCACCTACATTCACTTCCAACCTTTTCTTTTGAACCAGAAACAAAAATGATATATTTTTAAAACACATGACATCATCCACCCTTGTCAAATTTAATAGCCTGATCATTACTGGGATACCTGTGGTAGCCCAGTCAGAAAATGCCTTTGTTTTTTGTCGTCTTTTTTTTTTTCCTCCGCCACAAATTGGAAAAATTGCGCAATAGTACCTAGTGGTCATTGGGCCCTCAACACCATGACAACTAATTATTATCCAAGGTGTTCACAGGCTGATCACGCGTGTCATCTTGATGATGATTGACGCTGTCATGCACGGACAGGGCAGGGTCACATGGCGAACCACGAGATTTTTGCTTATAAAACTCTTTTATCGGTCGTTTTGTATTTCAACGTGTTTGGATTACGATCCCCCAGAGCATTATGGCGCAAACGCTCAAAATACTTACAGACACATACACAAGTCGCATTGTTCGCGGCCAATCGACACTAAAAGATGTTACTGGGCGGTAATTTTGGACCGGATTGAGTCTTGAAACTGCATATACTCTATGCAATCTATTGAACAACACTACTACCGTGAGACTGAAGAAGAAACTCTAATGGTGCAAACTGCTTGTGAAGAAAGGCACCATGTTGGATTCACTTGATTCCAGGGAACGTAGCTACGATAACAGTGCAAATGGTATTAATTTCATGATCAGAAAGGTGAATCTTACGTTTGTTTTCATTGTAGTTGTATGGATATCATTTTTTAATAAATACATGATCCAAAATCCTGTGTTTTTGTGTATAATGTTGTTATGTTAAGTATTGTTTACGCAATTGTCTTGTCACAGGCGGCCCAAGCTCACGCCTCGAGAAAAAGCCAACGATTAATTCATGAACGCGTCACGCGTAGTGTGACTCAGTGTTAAGTTACGAGAGAAACCGTTGAAAATTTGAACACGTTAAAAGGAATAGTATAGGCAACGTAATATGGTCGATTTACAACGATAAATATTTCGAAATATGAACATTTTTCACGTAAAATCAATAAAACTTACTCATAACCTGTGTATCCGTTGTAGTTTCTGGCGATTTCTGCCGTTTTAAGCTCGCTTTACCATCACTGTTATTCACGTCATCTACTTTTATTACGTTGGTAAAATCTGTGCAGACATCACATCAACCAACTCGCGCGCAAAGTAAGAAGACTACATTGAAGGCTTGAAATTGTATTTCGATCGATTGTCATCAAGAAATGGGCCAGGAAGTTTCCACAATAGTGCAAATAATCGTGAAGGCTGATCGCGGAGAAGTGATTGCGTGACGCTCGGTAAGCTGTAAGCTAACATGTTATTATATACCAGACGTAAAAACTCTTCAAATTCTCAGTCTGCATTTTGTACCACTCTGCGGTCTGCAGTCTGTATTTTGTATCCGGTCTGCTGTCTGCATTTTGTACTAACAGGTATTCGTGGCACCAATACAGTTTATTTTTGGTTACATTTATTCGCACAACACACTTAATCTACCACAAAATACCTGTGTGTGAGGTAATTCGACATTTTCGTTCTTTTCCGCGTTAATACTCTTCTTTCCTTTTGTAAGAATGTAGACAACTTACAATGTTTCAAGTAATCCACCCACCCTACAAAAAAATAACTCTTGCATGCATAGCATGTCTATGTTTTGAAATAGGTGTATGCCCTTGGCCAGACTTGAGCTCACTATTTCAGTATACTAGTCCGACACCCGTTATATCACTACACTTGATTCCAAGGATCCAGAACCATCCAGGTATCCCGGTTACCCTGCTCACAGTGTCTAGTTTCAACTTTAATGCCTTCTTATCCCAACGTTACTTTGTTTCTTTGCTACATCAGCAAACACTGAACTACTATGGGTAGGTCTTCCAGTGATCATGGAGGCCATTTCACTAGGCATCGCTGTTGGAAAAGATAAATAGTAAGAAAAAAATTCAAAGGTTTCTTCTTGCTCTTCTTTTTATTCGTAGCATTTAATACTTTGTTTTTTTTGTATATATTTTGGGACAAGTATCATTTCCTTTGCTTTCACTTCTTCGAGTTTAGTTTGGCGAGGATCCTCTCCTGCTTTGGCTATTCAACAACCATATCTAAATAATTAATTTATTTCTATTGTATTCTTCAGTTCAACATCATGATACTCGTACGAGTCATAGAGAAGATGACCAATTTGTTGCAGCCAACAGCGGAAAACAAGCATTCTCAGCAAATACGGTAACATTCACGACATAAAACTAAAACGAAATAGTGGAAAAGATTGCCATGTCCTCCTGTAAAGCAATATTCGCCTAGCTTACTCATTCCTTAATCAGTGAGGCATTGCAATATCTAATAATGAAAATTCATTGTCAAAGGAAATTAATTTAATGCTTTGTTTTGTTTTTTTTTGTTTCTTAACTCCTAGACTTGGCATCAAAGTATGCGTAGTAATAATTCCCCAGCTGGGTGTCACGTGGCTATTTGGTCTCTTTTCACCTAAACACAAAGCTTTTGCTTACCTCTTAACCATACTCAACGCTACTCAGGTCAGTGTTCGATAGTCTCAAAAATCATTCAATCTCGATTATATATTTTGTTTTCTAACTACGTAGGACACTATTACATTGGTTAGATGGTATTTTTTGAAACAGTAAAACCAAAAAGCTGTTAACTATGCAAGAGAAGACAGATTTCTTCTTTATTTCTAGGATATGCAATTCCCCTCCTTCTTAAATTTCTTTTCATACTAACAGAAATCTTACTAGATATATGACCAATTTATTTGAATATTGTGAAAGTAATGATCTTAAAATCATGTTTATGCTGCAGGGTTTCCTGATTTTCGCTCAACACTACACGCGAAACAATCAGGTAAGAGAAGACATCAAATTGACTATACACTAACTTCATATCATCAAATTTTTGGGTTTAAATCAATATCGGTGGAATGCTAAGAATCATATCTCATGTTGCCCGTCTATCTGCAGATCAGAGAGGGATTCAAAAGAAAGATGAACATCGTTTTTCCATCTTCTATGTAGGACAACTCCAGAGGGGAGAGCTCACAGGTCAATCCAAGTAAGGTTGGGGATGTATGGGCAGCTGAATTGCAGTCTTGTGCTGAATTTGAATCGAAACCGCACTTAATTTAAATAACTAGATCCAACCAGCCGGAAATAACAGTCAATTAATTAGTACAATCACTTAGTTAAAAGCAATGAGTCGGTTGTGATCAGTCTGATTTATGATCTGCAGGTAAAAAGACGTCATTATATTCATCTTTGTTCAAGCGCTTAGCTAGTTGTAGTTGTAACCTGTCTTTTTCATGATTATAAGTTTATTTTCTAGGCATATCAGATATATTTGCCGACAAGATTTATCGAAATAAACTAATAAATATATTCTATAAATTTTAATGGCCTGGTATGTTGATAACTGCCCTTCAAATAAGACCACAGTCTGCAATAGACGAGGCGGTATTTATGCCAGGAAATCAAGACTCTTCTTTCTTTTAAAAGCACCCTAACACGCAGCTTTAATTGAATGTATTTACCTTTGATTCGTACGTGCTAGCTTGCTGCGCTTACTTCATGATTGTTTCATGTTCGAAGTTTCACTTACTGAGTTTCAAACTACTCATCAAACACTGTTATTACTATTAACAATGATTATGTATACTAACTGTAACCATAAGTTTCTAGAAATTTTTAGAATGCTGACATGTATGCCAAGGAATTTTCTGGAGCATTTTATTGGGTTATGTAGCCATGGTACATCCCTATGATATGTATTATCGTTTTGAATCGAAAATACATCGGTTCATTTGGAATTAAATTGGAGCAATGTTAACTGGAAATGGCATAAACCAGTAAAAAATTAAAGGAAAAAGCCTAGCAATAGAAATGTGGAATATTTCCATGGGCCTGGTCCTCAAATATCACTACAACAAAGACGTAGCATTGAAGATGAATTTCAACAAGCAAGAAAATTAGTCGATTATGTAAATGTGCCTAACAGTTTACAATAGTCTAGGTTACATCATACCCATTTATAAATAAACATGGATGACGAAGCGCACGATTTTGGCGAAAGAACAAAACAATATACAAGTACTTGTATACTCTCTACACTGCTAAAACGCGATATGTCAAAACTCTTCAAGCGTCGACTGACTAAATATTGCAGCTAAGATTAGGGAATATATTTATTGAAGAATAAATGGTCAATTATTCAATGAGCGTGGAGAGATACTAGGAGTAGAATGTCTGGCCCACAGAGCACATCACCATGACCCAGGAACGTCTCGCACTCAGACCTTTTCATCCCAACGCTCCTTCTAAAATGTTGGAATTCAAACATTTGGACACAAAAGTGATGGTTTGTATGACGCTTTAGCAGGGAAGAGTTGTTTTTGAGACTGAACAGTAAAACCGTAAGGCCGTTAGCCCCTGGTGGTTTTCTGATCAATTTACGATCAACTTTATGTAAATTCAGATCGAACTCGTGATGTAAGAAAACCGAGAAGAAATCCTTTGACTCGGAGTTTGCCGTGGTATAAAAATAATCTTACATGTTAATTAACACATGAGCGAGTTAGTCCATCAAAGTTAAAGGCATACGAAGTAATTGGACCCACCAACTGAAACGCACAGCATGTCATAGGCGAAATGAATAACTAATAATCATTCCCAGTATTTTATGCGTACGAACAAATGGCATACTAGCTCTAGCTGCCAGTTGATGTTCGAGACAACTTTCATTTAGCAGAGCTCAAAAAGAAATAATCATTCTGAAAATAAATTATTTTTAAGCTGCTTCTCTACAAAACTTCAACTACAAAAAGTGTTTTAATGCTGTGAGGTTTTTTGATTGTATTAAGAAAAACAATACTCCACATCCGGTGGAAGTTGCTTTTTTGTCTATTGGTCTGTCTATGGCAGAAAAATAAAAATGGAGACTAACGCCATGAATATGCGATCACAGATCATGATTTGCATTAAAATCAAACTCGTACGAAAGCGTTTTATGAGGATGCCGCAAATTCAAAACTCTCAAGCGAGGTGAATCAAATTTAAGTGTAACGATAGCTCTTTAGAGCACCCTTGCATATCCTGGGCATGATGAGGTGGATGATAAATGGAACTGAATTCGGCAAAATTTTCAAAGCCCTTTTAATATGTTGTGTGCTGGGTAAGTATGACGCTAGTTATTCCTGTTTGTTCTGCTGTAGCTATGAAACCGTCAAAACTAACTTTCCAATTTGTCACAATTTGTGATTAAAAGCGTAAGTTGGAAAGCAAAACGAAGAAGTCGTAGAATAACGGTGCTATTACCCTGATCTCCCCAATTTCCACTTTTAAAACAAAGCCTAATTCTAATTTTTACCTCAGTAAGGTAGAGGGTTTTGATGCTCATCGGTTTTTTTTTAAATTAATGATATAAAAATAATTTCTCGTTTCTATCATTATCGTTATCACTATTCTTATACATTTTTCGTTTATTTATTACTTCATCTATTTTCCTCTCATAGATTGCCAAGCAACCTGTTTTACATATTTTTCAAAAGCGGAGCTTGTCTGCTTGAGACAGGTAGGTGACTTGGTCTCCATCGAAACTGAAAAAGAATGGCATTTTATCAATCATGAGATTCAAAACCGTGATACTTGGAATACTGGTGCGTGGCACATTGGTTTAAGGATGATAAACGAGGTTTGGAGATGGGTGAGTGGAGAACAACTTAATATTTCGAAATGGGAAGATTCTGAGCCAGGTGGGAACCACAAAAGGGCGGAAATATTAAAGAATTAATGCCTCTTTAACGGTATCTCTTGGTATGATGAAAATGCCTACATTTGCGAGATGCCCGGAGGTAAGATCAAATTCTAACCGTAAAGTATATTATGTGCTAAAACATTAGAGTCTTGCACTTGTGTCGTGAAAATTTCTCTTGAAATTTTTCTCTTGCTTCTTAAAAGTAAAAATATTGTTCACAGTATACGCTCGCCTCACCTATCTTGTAGTGTGAGCGATGAATGAACGTTTAGGCGCGTATAAGTAGTCGAACATGATGCCCATGAAAAGTTCCGTTTTTCAAAAATGTTTCAAAAAATTGATTTGATCACTCTAGAATTATCCTTTTTGCATCGCATGCAGCTGGAAAAACAGCGATCGAAATTGTACCTTTTCACAACTTTTGTCGGGTACATTGCGTTTGGGATAATCTAACCAACGGAATTTTCCCGTGTTACAAACTACAAAGCGTGTTCACTAAGGTCAGGGAGTGTATGCATGTTGTTTTGAACGTAACACGTCGACGCATTTTATCTTCTATTTTCATTCAGATATAATATGAATGAAAGTTCTCTTGGTGATTTCAATTGTGAGCAAATACCTCACGTTTTAGCTTTCTGAGTTACTTCATGCGAAGGTTTAGGTTAGTTACAAATGGCTTTAAGGCTGCATGTCAACCCATTTAACGACATATTTGCTACCAAAATACATTTCAAAACCGTTTTTTTTTGGTGGCAACCAAATTGATTTGAGAGATAGAAAGAGAGGATTAATAATTATCAATGGGCTTGATTTGCATTAAAATGATTTGCTTTAAAATGCTGCTCAGCCGGCAAAACGAAATATATTTATAAATTTTTAGCAACGAAGCTAAGGATGTAGTCGATCGGCGACTCGCGTAAGCGTTGCCGTGCCCGTAGGAAGAGATAAGAAAATCCAGGCCGCATTAAGAACCAATGAGATTGCAGGATTCACTAACGCACCCTCTAAGAAAAACAAATAAAAATTACAGTTCTTTCGAGAAAGGTTGCCATGAAAAAACGTATCGGAAATGTAAGCGATAACCCATAATGGTATTGCGGGTAGCCTTCAGGTCATGGTTAGACTTGACCTCAGGATTTCAGGGAAATCTGAGAAAATGTTACGTCAAGGACGAGGCATCACGGGTTTGATGAACCTATTTTATTTACAAGACTGACTTTAAATTCTTAATAGCATGAAAAACGAAAACAGGAACGAACTTAGCCTAATTAATTTATCTTTCTGTTTATTTCCACATTAAGTACCGTTACCCAGATAATCTTTGGAGATTGTCGCGCACATTTTAAATTTTGCTCTTTTATCCAACAACGACTTTTCCCGTAACAGCTGTGTAAGGTTAGCGGCATATCTCCAGTTGTACATTTATGAGAAGTTTCACTTACATTTAATTTTACGTTTTTTAAGTCTGTTCAGAAGGGGGACGGAGAATAGGGGGCGGGGGAGAGGGTGGTGTCAACTCAACGAGGAACTAATTAATATTCAAAAACATAACTACAAAAGTTACGTGAATTCAAAAATAATCTTAGCTGACGTGAAGTTAACTAATTCAGATCAGGGATGGCGGACACCGTGGTGAAGAAAGATGTATTGTATTAATTGATACTGATCAAATAGCAATCATTTAGTTTTCTATTTTATTGTGATTGTGATTGTAATCTTTCTATGTTAACTTTATTATTATAATTATCACTTTGTTTATCATCATTATGATAATTAGCATATTTGGTTTCGCTCTTATCATTATATAGAGTGCCCTAATATAACTTTTAAAAACTCTTGGTATATAATTTCGGTTTATGGATTGCCCTGGCGCTTGAACAGAAACATCTGCCAAAGCCTGGGAGGGGACCTAGTTTCCATTGAAACCGAACAAGAATGGAATATCATCGAGGACGAGATAGGAAGCAGAAATATTAAAAAAAGCCATTCCAAAAAATAGAGTATTGGTTTAACAAAAAAGGCCGGGAATTGGACCTGGGTGAATGGAAGACCGCTGACTATTCCCAAATGGGGAAAAGGGGAGCCAAGTGGTGAACACAACGCGGCTTTCATATACGAGCTGGACAGTAATGGCGGACGGGGCGTGTTTTTTGGTAGTGGTAATCGTACACGTTGGGGAAACCTGTACGCCTATATTTGTGAAATCTCCAAGGGTGAGTTTTTTTTTTTGCTTTTTTCGTTTTTTATTACTGTTATTATATTTTTTAGTAAACCTAAAGGTACTTGAAGAGCTGTGCTGCTCAAAACAGAACAATTTATTTTCTTTTTGGAATAATTAATTCCTCTGCATTTCATATGTGGTATTTTTTCTGCAGATTCAGCTCCTGGACAAAACTTTTCGCAGGACTCTTACCAAGCCTACGTTGGACCACCTTGCGCGCAACAATATGGTAAGAGAGGTTGATCACTATAATGGTGTGAAATATGTCCCAAGTACAACAAATAACCCATTCACAGAAGAGCAAAGATACAGAATGATAAAAAAAAACATTGCTCGTTAGTCTTTTCCTCTCACATTAGTTTTAACAAAAGGGAGGTTCGAGGAGTCTGCCAATGTATTCCAATAATGTCTGTTGGCATAGCTCACTTCAGGTTAAGCATTTCGTTACAGTGGCCACTTATAGTATTAAAACACATTTCGTAAAACCTGTATTGAAAGGAAACCAACAGGATCCTCTCTAGAGCCCACGTATTTTAAAATACTCGTTTCATTCAAGTTTTGTAAATTGAACAATGTGACAAGCTTAAATTTTCGAACTTTACGCCCTTTGCGTGTCCTGTCATTCGCTTCCCGACACTTTAAAAATATACAAACACGAGCTAAAAAAAAGCCGTGTTCTTATTATTATCATCAGTATACACTTTTCGTTTATTTGTTACTTCATTTATTTCTTCTCATAGTGTGCCGAGCAACATGTTTCAAAAACTCCTCTTACATATTTTCCAAAAGCGGAGGAGATTGGGCTTTCAACAGGTTCGTCTGCTCCAGACAGGGAGGCTACTTAGTCTCCATCGAAACTGAAGAAGAATGGCAGTTTATCAATAATGAGATTCAAAAGCATGGTACTTGGAATACTAGTGCGTGGCACATTGGTTTACATCAGATAGACAAGGTTTGGACTTGGCTGAGTGGAGAACGACTGATTATTTCGAAATGGCGTAATTGTAAACCAGGTGGGAACTACAAAAAGGCGGAAATATCCAAGAATGGAGGCCTCTTTAATGCTATTTCTTGGTATGATGAAAATAAATACATTTGCGAGTTGCCCGGAGGTAAGATCACATTCTAACTGTAAAGTATATTAGAGTCTAGCACTTGCGTCATGACAATTACTCTTCCTTCTTTAAGTAAAACCATTGTCCACAGAATATGCTCAGCCAACCTAACTTGTACGTGTAAGCGATGAATGAACTTTTTTGCATCGCCTGCAGCTGGAAAACCAGCAATCCAAATTTTACATTTCACATTTTTTGTCGAGCACGCTGCGGTTGGGATAATCTAGCCGACGGAATTTTCCATTGCCACAAGTTAAAAGGCGCGTTCCCTGAGGTCAGTGAGTGTATGCATGCTGTTTTGAGCAGAACCAATCGACGTATTTTTATTTTTTATTTTTAGTCAGATATAAGTTTCTATGAATGAATTCAATTCTAAACAAATACCTTACATTTTAACTTACTTCTAATGAAGCTTTAGGTTAATTACAAAAGGTTTTTGCGTGTCGACCCATTTAATGACATATTTGCTACCAAATTCGATTCAAAACCACTTTTTTTTCCTGGAAACCAAATTGTTTTGAGAGAGAGAAAGAGAAGATTAATAGGTTATCAATCCGCTTGATTTGCTTTGAAATAATTTGCTTTAAAAAAATGCTCACCCCGCAAAACGAAATATACTCATGAAAAATGGCAACGAAGCTAGGGATGTAATCGGCCCGTAGGCAGACATAAGAGCATCCAGACCGCATTGGGAACCAAGAAGATTGCAGTACTCGTTACCATGTCCTCTGAGTCCTTTCAGTTTGTTTGTCATCATTATGACCATTATTATTGTTGTTTTCATCTTTATCATTTTTTGGAATGCCCAAATATAACTTTTAAAAACTCTTGGTACATAATTTCGGTAAAAAGATTCTCCTGGCACTGGAACAGGAACAAGTGCCAAAGCCAAGGAGGGGACCTAGTTTCCATGGAAACTGAAGAAGAATGGAATTTCATCAATGACGAGATTCAAAGGCGAAATATGACAAAATATGACAATAGATGGAGTATTGGTTTAATAAAAAAGGCTGGGAATTGGACCTGGGTGAGTGAAAGACCGCTGAATATTTGCAAATGGGGACAAGGGGAGCCAAGCGGTGAACACAATGTGGCTTTCATGTTCAAGCTGGACAGTAATGGCAAACAAGGCGTGTTTGGTAGCTTGGAGGGTACAAGTTGGAAAAACCGGCTCGCTTGTATTTGTGAGATTTCCAAGGGTGAATTGATTTTTTTCGTTGTTGTTGTTAATGTTGTTTTGAGTAAACTAAAAGGCGCCAGAAGCGCTTAAGCGTAATAAAAACATTATTTGCATGAGTTCGTGATACTCTCGACAGAATTTATCTTAAACCCTTTGACAGTCAGGATCAAGTCTACACTTACCTTTGCAAGTTTTAGGGGCTAATTTCAATCCAATGCACAATGTGCGGTGAACACAATAGACTGACCATCCTGCATCCAATTCGAATATGGCGGGCATTTCGATTGACCTGGCAACCATTACTCTGTAACGAGGTTAGTAAGGGTTACCTCAGTTCTCTCAGAGGATGTAGATACATTTTCTTGTTTAGAAAATGTTCAATGAAGAGTTGGAATTTAATTGATATTCTGCTTATCAAAATATAAACATAGGCATGCGTAACATGCAAGAGTTATTCTTTTGGCTGGGAGGGTTGAGATGGGACGCTTTGTGTTCCTAACGCCATTAGTTTTGCAACAGAAAAAGAGCGTAACTTTTAAAGTACGGAAAATATCGCATTACTTCAACCTAAGAGAAAAAAAACTGGTTGATCTAAGCTCACACAAGTATTTTGTGGTCTATTGTCTCAATTGTTTGAAAAACCCCTAACAAAAATAAAAGGCATCAGTGCCACGCCTACTGTTTTCTCCTTCGCAGCTGTTGTTTGGTCTCGTCACACAACGCACTCTATTCCTCGTTAAGGAGAATGCGCGTTGCGTGATGAGACCAAAGAGACTACGCTTACTTACTACCTTTCCCTAGACAGAGAGGAAATCAACATTACTCATTTCCAGTTAGTTACCTGAAAAATGTTATTCCACATAAGTCTACTACAAAAAGGAAAAAATACCTAATTTCTCTGAACTCATTCAGGTAGTGTCTACAAATCCTCTGAGCAAAAGTAAAATGCATCGGTGCAGACGCAAAGCAGTGCTTAACTTGAATAGTAGTGCTGCTCCAAACGAAACAATTTGTTACTTTTTGAATTGATCAATTCCTTTTATTGCATTTGCGATATTTTTCAGCGGATCCAGCTTAAGGACAAAACTCTTCGTAGGACTCTTACCAAGACTACGTTGGACCACCTTGCACGCAACAATATGGCAAGAAAGGTTGATCATTTTAATGGTGTGCAATGTGTCTCAAGTACAACAGATGACCCGTTCCCCGTTCTCAGAAAAGCAAAGCTACCAAATGATGACAGAGAGGGGGGAGAGGGGGGGGAGGGGGCCCCAAACTAGGCGTGATTGTTCGGGCGAGCTACTGTTATAAGCTCGCGATCATTTACCCGATCGGCCATGTTTGATTTGGAGTTAGAGTGAACGGAGGGGGTAAGGGGCGGGGAAAGAGTGGGAGGACCCCTGCCTGAGGAGAATGTTGAAAAGCAAAACACCCCCTGATTAGTTGTGCCTCACTGCATTTCCGATAATGAACAGGTAACCAATCAAAATGAATTAAATTATCAACTGGATGTACTGTCTACCGACTAAAACAAACACACGTAGAGCCGATACGTGAAACAGCGAGGCAGTCTTTTTTCAGCCGGGAAAGAGATGGCTTCGACAAAACCTCCTCCGCGTCACAAACATGAGCTGATATTTACTGCACTCTATATTTCCCAAACGACAATCCTTGATTATAGCTGCCTGTAATCTAGCTATTGGACGATTTTTTTCATTTGATTGTAAACGATACTTTGAAGCACAAACAACAGCACCCGAAGGTTTACATGCCATGATTTGTTTGATGCAAATCGGCACACTCTGGTGAAACGGTGTGGCCACTATTTTCATCAACGATAAAAAGCATCCAAAATGTCCTCTGCTGACGCAAATACGAGTTGATAGTAGCTACCGTAATTCCATTTGATCATAAACAATACGTTAACGAAGCTGACAAACGACAACTACGCTCGAAGGTTTCTCTCATGCAAACCAATAACTGAAGTATCAGGCTTTTCCCAAAGCCAGTTGGCAACGTGGCCAGTAGATTCTTTCCAGAACCAGTGTAGAAATTGCTTCTTTTTGTTCCGTTTTTAATGCGCTAGACATATTAAATTCCGAAAGACACTTAAGTGCTTCCTTGAAAGCGGAATCGAAACTAACAACTTCATCATTTACAGAGTTTGCCATCTTTCGCATTTTCCCGCAAGAGCTAAATGTCCAAATGACATTTGGCTTATGATTCACAGCTGAAGCTTCACTACACCAATCAGGAACTCCGATCGTAGGCAAACGGTTTTTGCAAAATAATGATGACCTCGGCAGGCGTAATATCGATTTCCCCTACCCCTACCCTTCTCCTTATTACTGACCGTCGGCCACCCATATCGCAGGCGCGAAGATCTAGAAAACTCCCGTATGTTTTCCGAGGTTCACTTACAAGCGTTGACAGTCACGGCTGTGATTTCTTTTGTTAACTCGACTCTTTTCTTAAATCTGCCTGCCCCACCCAAGCATTCCGGTGCTTTTGATACTTTCGACGATTAGAAATTAGGCTTTTTTTAATTGCAAAATCAGGGTCGCCTTTTTCCCAAGTTTTCCTGAAAGTGTGCCGGTTAGAAAAAACAGAAAACAAACAAACAAACCTTTGTTACACGAAAACTAAATAATTATGCTAGAAGGCTTTTTCCAGCGAGATGATCAAAGTTAAACCTAAAAAATCCAAAAAGGGTCGGTAAATTTGTAGCAAACAGCTCATGATGAAATAAGAAATTAATACGTCATACTCAGTGGTTTAACAATTAATACGCGCGCATATTTTGCAACTTGCGTGGCATTTTCCGAGTCCCGTAGGGGCGAGTTGAAATGACAAAAACTAGGCAAAATGTGTACTCGTATTACATGTTAAACCAGTGATTAAGGGATGTATTATTGCATCACTACCTCATTTACTAGTATTTTTGAAAAACATCTTACATCCCTTTCTTAGCATCGATCATACCAGACGTATGCGAAAGACGAATATAATGCAAAGGAAACAATGAGAGTGCTCTGTATAACCAATCGAGCGGATTTAAGAGTTTTGATCGTTCATAGCGGCAATTTTTTTACTCTGCTTTCCGTCGTATTTTTGCCCTCAAGAGTAATTCTAAGGTAATTTTATCTTTTTTGTATGATCTTCATGTTTATTATGTTTATCGCCACCGCCACCGCCACCGCCACCGCCACCGCCACCGCCACCGCCACCGCCACCGCCACCGCCACCGCCACCGCCACCGCCACCGCCACCGCCACCGCCACCGCCACCGCCACCGCCACCGCCACCGCCACCGCCACCGCCACCGCCACCGCCACCGCCACCGCCACCGCCACCGCCACCGCCACCGCCACCGCCACCGCCACCGCCACCGCCACCGCCACCGCCACCGCCACCGCCATCGCCATCGCCCCTCCCCTCATTCTCGCCCTCGCTCTCGCCGTCGACCTCAACCTCGCCGTCGATATCTCCATCGCCGTCATCGTCGCCATCGCTGTCGCCATCGCCATCGCAGCTGGTATGTTTTCTAAATAGTCATTTACCGTTTATATGCATGTAACTTTTCAGGATCTTCTCGGTGACACACCTTTTTTTTTAATTCGAGGCAAAGGAGTTTGTTTCAAAATTACGCGGAATAAATATTACCAGAAAGAGTTCCATTCAGGTATCCAATGTTCATAACTTAATGGCTTTTTAACTTTGATATATAAACGATAAAAAGTAATTATTATATACATAGCGAGATTTACGCGCCAAAAGGCATCGTGATAAAAATAGTCTCTTCGCGTTAGAGAAGCTAGCTGACTGGTATTACGATTTTTTTACTAATGAAAAACGACGTATCAACGCTCTCAATGGCTGTATCATTATTTTCACTGGTGAACAATTCCGTGTAGCTCACTCGCCGTTCCTCTTGACTGACAAATAGCACATTCTAAGAGCTTAAGCGCATTTTTCTTTGGAAAGATGGCTTCAAATCAGACTGACCATTTTCAGAGCCTAGATTCGTCAGTAGAAGAGTTCATAGACGGACAGGAAAATGAAGTGACACCAAGAAAAAGAACAAACACGATGTTGCTCTCTTCCACTAATTTCTTGTTTTGAAAGGCGAGACGAGAACTGTGAGGCGGCTTGACCGTGCGTTGTTTTCCTTCGAAATAAGATAAAGATATGTTTATCTTTGAGTTCTGTTCGCCTTTGAATCTCAGTATGTATATAATAAATAAGTTATTTGACGGTTAGTTCGCTTGTACGATTTTTATTCACTCGTTGTGTAAAAATCGTATGCGCTCACCAATCGTGAAATAACCTATAAATATATAACCTTTAAGGATAAACCATCATTCAAGCCATATGAGGTGAGAATGGTGAGGCTTAAAAAATAATCCACTCTCCTAAAAGAGTTCTTTGGCCAATGAATACCCTGAACACCATTTGGGGCCTCCTGCTGGACTTTTTCCGCATCTTTGATATAAATAGAGTATATATACGAATCGCTAGTCAATGACATGGAAATATTTTATGCAATTGTAGGAAGCGGTAGCTGTGTTTGAAGATTTCACCATAAAAATCAAGAACTTCACAAAAGACAAGGCCAGCGTGAAAGAAGTTAAAACACTGAAAAAATCCATCTTTAAGGTGGCAGAGGCCGTCGAAAAATTTGCTCTTAATTATAGCAAGCGACACCAGAGTAAAATGAAGACTTCCGAAAGGATCGTTTCCCCATGAATGGTTGAGGTTGCGGCACTCAAGCCCGTTTAGTTTCAAAGTCTGTTCCTTCTTTCTTGGAAATCTTAATAGATATTTGACTAGTTTGTTTGCATATTGTAAAAAGTAATGATCCTAATATCATGTTTCTGCTGCAGGGTATCCTGATTTTTGCTCTGCAGTGCATGCGAAACACTCAGGTAAGAAAAAACATCAAACCGATTAGTAACTCCATATCATCAGTCTTTAGCGTTCGATAAATATCCGAGTACTAGTGTTAAGAACCATATTTCATGTTGTTCGTCTATCTGCAGATCAGAGAGCGATTCAAAAGAAAGATGAATGTTGTTTTTACATTTTCTATAAAGAACAAGTCCACAAGGAAGACCTCACAGGTCAATCCAAGTGGGGTCGGCGATGTATGGGCAGTTGAATTGCAGTCTTGTGCTGCATTTGAATCCAATTCGCACTTAACTTAAATAACTGGATCAAGCCAACCAGAAATGACAGTCAATTACTTAGTACAATCACTTATTTAACAGCAATAAGTCGGTTACGATCGATCTGACTTGCGATCTGCAGCTGAAAAGAGGTCTTTTTTATCATTATTGTTTAAGCACTCAACTAGCTGTGATTGTAAACTATCTTCTTTAGGATTATAAGTTTATTTTCTAGGCGATGGTATATTTGCAGGCAAGATTCATCGAAATAAACCTATAAATCTATAAATTTAAATTTCTAATCGCTCAGTACCTCGATGACTGTCCTTCGACTAAGACCACAGTCTGCAACAGACGAGGCCGGAATTTTTGCCAGGAAATCACGACTCTTCTTTCTTAGAAAACCACTCTCGCACGCAGCTTTAATTAAATGCATTTATCTTTTTATTCTTTCGCGCTAACTTTCTGCGCCTACTGCATGATTATTTCATATTCGACATTTCACTTATTAAGTTTACAAACTTCTCACCCAACACTGTCATTAGTTTTTACTATGGATAATAATAACTGAAGCCCAGTCATGCAGAAATGAAAAACCAAGGAACTTTCTGGAGCATTTTATTAGGTAATGTAGTTATGATGTAAATGCACTACCAATATAGTTGTGTTGTAAGCTTCCGGAATTTTTGAGAGTGCTTTGTACATAAGGCCTGACAGTCGTGTAGCAGTAGTGCTTGTTGTTGTCGTGAGTGACTGACTTTTCAGAAAGCTATACCGAGAGAGAGCTACTGTGGAAGATTGTTAATTTGGAGGCACTTTAGAGACAACTGTGAGATTGTGTCGGTGTTGAGCTAAGAAATAGTTTGTGGTGGGCTTCAATCAGTTTATTTAAGGATAATTATTCTACTTCCTTTAAGAGTCGCTGCTTGGTAAGAATATTACAAGTTGTTTAATAAATTAGTTGGGTTTGTTGATAAATAATGTTCTTTCTGTCGGTTAAATGATAATAATAGTCTCAGCACATGACGCTGACATTTAAAGTTGATGCTTAATGAATGAGTAGATGAAGACGTAAATGTTTGAGTAAATAAACAACTAATTTAGAAAGAACAGAAAAACCCCCTATGACTGGATATTTTGTGGATCAGTTACATTTACCCATTTGTTATTCGCTATTCCTAAGATAAGGAGTATCGGTTTGAATCGAAAATACATCGATTAATAAGGAATTCAACTGGGCCAATGTTACCCGGAAATGGCATAAACCAAGAGATTATAAACTATTCGGTACACATCATTCAACAGCGATTAAAGAACTTTTACAGAGTATACAATTTAAAGTGAGAAGCGGAGACGAAGTGTTGAATAGGAATTTCAACAAGCCAGAGAAGGAGTCGATTATTTACAACAGTCTGGGTTACGTCATACCCATTTATAAATATACATGGATGACGAAGCGTACGATTTAGGCGGAAGAAGTAAAAAAAAAAAAATTATCCGGGAATATGCAAGTATATTTCTATCTACATCGCTCAAATGCAATAGGTCAAAGCGCTTCAAGCTTCGATTGACTAAATACATCGCAACTAGGACTAGGGAGTATTCCAGAATAAATAATCAATTATTCCTTGAGCGCATAGAGATTAGTAGTAGAGTATAATATCTCGCCCACAGAGCACATCACTCTGACCCAGGAACGTCTCGCACAAAGAGCATTTGACCTCACCGCTCCTTGTAAAATGTTGGAATTCAAACATTTGAACACAAAAGTGATGGTCTGCATGACGCTTTTGCAGGGGAGAGTTATTTTGGAGGCTGAACATTAAACTATGGCCGTTAACCTCCGTTGGTTTTCTGATAAAATAACGATTAACTTTATGTAAACTCACATCGAACTTATGATCTGAGATAACCGAGAAGAAATCCTTTGAATCGGAGTTTGCTGTGGTATAAAAATAATAATACACCTTAATTAACACACGAGCGAGTTAGTCCATCACTGTTGAAGGTATACGAAGTAATTAGACCCATCAAATGAAACGTGCAGCATGTCATAGGCGAGATGAATAAAAAGGAATCATATCCATTTATGCATACGAACAGATGGCATACTAGCTTTAGCTGCCCGTTGATAAAACAGAAGTTTGTTTACAACTTTCATATAGCAGAGCTCATAAAGAAACTACCATTCTTAACATCAATTACTTTTGAGCTTCTTCTTTAGAAAACTTCAACTACAAAAAGTGTTTTATAATGTGGTGGATTTTTTCGATTGTATTAATAGAAACAATGCTCTACATCTGGTGGAAGCTGCTTTTTGCCCATTGGTCCGTCTATGACAGAAAGAACAAAAATGGAGGCAAACGCCATGACCATGTGATCAGAGATCATGATTTGCATTAAACTCTAAATCGTACGAAGGGGTTTTACGAGGATGCCTCAAATCCGCAACTCTAAAGCGAGGTGAATCAACTTTAAGCGTAACGACTCTCGACGGCAACCTTTGATTATCTTGGTTACGATGAAGTGGATGATAAATGGCAATGAATCCGTCAAAATTTCCAAAACCTTTTTAACATTCTTTATGCTGGGTAAGTACGACACTAGTTATTACTGTTTTTTCTTAGGTAGCTATGACACCGTCGAAATTAACGTTCCATTTTTAAAATAGTTATTTCGATTTTTACTCCTACTGAGCTCTAATTACGAAACAAACCGAACTCTACACATGTCCTTTCTAACCTATCGATCCATCATTAAAGCAAAACTTGGGGATCTTTGTATCATCGACATTATCATTATTATAGGTTTCTCAATATTTTTTACTTTCCATACAATTCCAAATAATTTTAAAAAAATTAATAACCCGGAATGACACATTCGTATTGACAGCAACCTATATTAGTATCGTGCGCTTGATGAATTGCGAGATGAGTACAACTGAGTCCAACAAAGTGTTCAGTTTTTTTTTTTAAAGTTGTGCGCTATGTTAGAACTACCTCAGTTATATCCTGACTTTCCATTTGCGAAAAAATTATATCGATTTCGGGACGTCCTGTGAAAGTCAGCCAAACCAATCCGTGAAAAAAATTGTCAGGTCGTGGTTATTTGGCGCTCTTAATTAAAACAAAACATACCAGACTCTAAAGATGTCCGCATTAAACTCTTACTTTATAACTGAAGAAGGATCTCTTATAAATTGGATTCCTGAAGCAATTTATACAGAGCAAAGTAATCATAAAGCAAATAGCACAAGCGAGACATTCACGCGGTGGTCATGTTTTTTGCGTCATGGTGGTCCACAAAACAGCTTTGGCAGCCATATTAAGGATGCAGGAACACAAGAGCTTAATTGCTGTCGTCTTAGGTCACTATGACAAGATGTCAAAAGGGAAAGACCTCTCCTCTTTTTATGCTTCAGATGGTTGTTGTACATTCGACGTGCTTAGACAAACGATCGAACTTAATCAACAGGGTCCACTTAAATTGGAACTAGATTAGACTGATTTCAAGTTTGATATTCGACCGGGGGGTTGGAAAAAAATGGTTGAATTAGTGTACTTTTTCCTTAATCATCGTACGTTAAAACACCATACCTCTTCTTGAATTTTCATAATTGATTTTCAGAATAAGCTGAGGGGTTAAAATGAAGTGCACTCACAGAAACATAATTGAAATAACCCCTAAAAATATAATATTTTTTTATGTATTAAATTTTAGCAATGAACTCCTTTTTTTTCTTTTTTGATTTATGCTCAAGTAAAAAAATTGGGCTTTTAATAAAGTCCTCTATCCAGTCGTGTTTAATGGATTACCCTGCAATTCTACGAGCATTACGGGCGATGATGTTACTTTATGCCTCGTGTTCCTCATTCCAGGGTCTTGTGCAATAAATTCCAGCCTAAAGGTTCGCTGAGAGCCTTCGGATGAGGCGTTATTCTTATATTGTGGAACCCAAACCGTTTAAGCTTTCAAATTATTTTTTAATTATTAACACTCAGGGTAAATGACTGCTAACTGCTCGCCAAATCGGACGTCATGGACAATTTAAACATATTTCTCTTCTTTGTACCCGAGAGCAAACTTTATACTTATCTCATTGCTCTTCATATATATATATATATAAAATAGCATTATGCATGCTCACTAGTTTTTCTAGTTTGAGCACTCTGGCATGGCTTAAGTGATCCCACATGTGTGAGATCACTTGGGGTGGCTTTACTGCCTTACCTCCATCTTAGCATCAGCACTGCACTGATTCGGCCCAGAAGGCCGAAAAAGTACTGAAAGCTTCTCGGCCTCTTGGGTAAGGTTAAAAGGCTTATGAAAAGTTTATTTTCCTTGCTTTTGCAGCAATTGGTCAACATGGACAGCCAGGAAAGTGAAAATATCAGCCAGTTTACTACAGATAACTCGACAGCGAATCCAGGAGACGTCGTAGACGCAAGCGTGGTAGAAGGTTCACAGTCCTGGGACGCAGACGTGGAAATCGAAATCCCTGAGGTACTAAAAAATCTGGAAAATAAGGGTGTGAAATTTCAGGCCGTGCCTTTTTTGAATGCTCCTAGTCAAAGTACAATCACGAAGGATCGCTCCATTTATTTTAGCGTTGATACAACCGTCACATCGCAAATAATTCTCGAAGCTTTTGACGCGGCAGAAATCGATATTGACGCTATCACCGGAATCCAGAGAAAGGCGTCCAATAGATCTTGGATCGTGACTTTTAAGAGCCGTGCAGCTAAAGAAGCCGCTCTTGAAACACCTTTTGTCGTGATTGCCGGTCTCAAAGTGTTCCTGGGCGACTGCGAAAATCGTTTGGTCCTCGTCAAGATCCATGAAGCCCCCGCTGAACTACCCGACACTGCCGTGATTGGCCGACTCAGCCACTACGGTCGTGTCCTTTCATTTCGGCGCGACAAAATTGCACAACATATCGAGAATGGAGTAAGAACGGCTCGAATGGCGCTACATCGAACTATCCCTGCCAACATCAACATAGCTGGTGAACCTATCAAAATATGGTACCCAAATCAGCCAAAAGCTTGCCGGAATTGTGGAGCTACTGACCACATGGCCAAAGACTGCTCTGCAGTCCGTTGTTTTAATTGTGAATGCCCTGGGCATCGAGCTCAAGAATGTAAAGACTCGCCAAGATGTTCCGTTTGTTTAGCGGACAACCATTCCATGCCTCAATGCCCCTTCCTGCTCTTCAGCGCGAACGTCGATAGTGAGCCAACGCCACCTAAAACTGAAAAGGAAAAGAAACAAGAGCGAGCCCAGCGCGCCAAGGAAAGAGAAGAAAGGCAGAAAAAACTACAACAACAGAGAGAACAACAGCGACAACAAGAAGAACAACAGAAATTACTAGAAAAGCAGGAACAGCAAGAACAACAGAAACAACAAGATCAAGAGAAACAACGAGAACAACAACGCGACGAAGGTAGAAGAGAACGACCAAGAGAACGAAGAGACGAGCGAGGGAGGGACGATCGAGAAGAACGAAGAGATGACCGGAGAGACGGTAGAAGAGAGAGAGATAGAAGCGATCGAGATTATTATCGCGGCCGCGATGACCGCGATAGATCTTCCCGCCGTGACTACTCTGGCTCCGAAACTGATGATGATGGATGGGAGAGAGTTAAACCTAGGAGAAGGCGGTACAGATATTAATTTTTTATTTATATTCAATGAGTAAGCTTAAAATAATTTCTCTAAATGTGCGAGGACTCGGGTCCTCCAGTAAAAGTCGAAAAATTATTCAAGAATTAAATTATTCAAACTGTGACATAATCCTTTTACAAGAAACACATGTCTCATGCAAAAAACAAGCGGAGGAATTCGAAATACTCTGGCGCGGCAAATGTCTGTGGTCCTTCGGGACTGGCAGGTCTGCCGGTGTTGCCATCCTCTTTTCTCTAAACTTTCCAGGCAAAATCATCCGTTTTTTGACCGATTCCGAAGGAAGAATATTGAGCTTACTCATTGACTACTATAATTCTAAACTAAATTTAGTAAACATTTACTCTCCCAATACTATTTCGGATCGTAAAAGTTTTTTCTCTTGTCTGCACAATTACTTTCTCCCCCAAGGGGACCTAGTGATCGGGGGAGACTTTAATTGTGTGGACAATGTCCTAGATAAATTAAATTGTTCCGCCATCCTATTGTCTGATCAAAAACTTCTCCGATCCCTTTGTGCTGACTTCTCACTTACAGACATTTGGCGCAAAAACAACCCGCGCAAAGTAGCTTTCACCTGGTCTAATAAAGACCATACTCAGGCATCTAGAATTGACCGCTTTCTCGTCGCTAAGGGCTTAACCCTAGTAACGAAATGTAATATTCTTCCATGCGTATACGACCTATCCGATCATGACTTTGTAAAAATTGAACTAACGACTAACCCTTCTAATCACGGTCCTGGAATTTGGAAGTTCAACAGCTCTTTACTCTCAGATGTAGAATTTAAAAACATTATGTCAGAATCGATTAACAACTTTAAGCTTAAAATCCCCGAATTCGCCTCCCTTCGCGAATGGTGGGATGCTCTAAAAATTGAAATCCGCAAAACAAGTATTTCATACTGTATCCGTAAACAGAGAACAGCAAATGCCAAAAGAATCCTAATTACTAAGCAATTAACCCATGCTAAAAACGCTTTACATTCTAATCGCTTAAATAACCCAGGTGTAATTAGCGATTTGGAAAGCCAATTGTCCTCTCTGATCTCGAAAGAAGCCGAAGGAGCTAAAGTCCGCTCCCGAGCACAATGGTTCGAAGAAGGTGAGAAACCAACACGCTATTTCTTCCGTCTGGAGAAAAAAACGAGCTGACATGAATAGTTTTGAATCTTTTTTTGACGAGAACGGTGTTCTCAGAAATTCTCAAAATGATCTTGAAAGAATTTTAACCAATTTCTACAAGAATTTATTCACCCAAGATCCTCTTGATATGCGAATTCAAACTGAAATAATTGACGGCCTCGAATTTTCACTGACTGATTATGAGCGCAATCTATGTGAAGGCCCTTTTTCTAATAAAGAATTACTTACTGCATTGGAAGGCCTTCAGACCGGCAAATCACCCGGTTCTGATGGTCTCCCAACAGAATTTTACTCGTGTTTTTGGAACGATTTGAGCGAATCTCTCCTTTCTGTGTTGAACGAGGCCTTTCTTGCTGGTTCCCTCGCGGATAGCCAGTACGAGGGCCTCCTACGACTCATCCACAAAAAAGATGATCGACGCCTCGCAAAAAATTGGCGCCCAATTTCCTTGTTAAACACTGACTACAAGTTAGCATCTAAAATCATCACTGAACGATTGAAAAAAGTCATGAACTCCATCGTGCATTCAGACCAAACGTGCGGCGTGGTCGGCCGCACTATCTTCTCAAATTTGGCCTTACTTCGTGATGCCCTCGACATGATTGACAAAACTAATGAACCGGGTATTCTCATTTCCTTAGATCAAGAAAAAGCTTTTGACCGAGTTGACCACGAATTCATGATGAGAGTATTGCGTAAATTTGGTTTCGGCCCCTCCTTTTGTGGGTGGGTCGAACTATTTTATTCTAAAGCCTTCTCTAGAATCATTGTTAATGGCTCCCTGTCCCCCCCCTGTCCACTTAAGAAGAGGGGTGAGACAAGGATGCCCATTATCTCCTCTCCTTTATGTGCTAGTTTCAGAAGTATTATCAACGCAAATCCGTAATTGTAAAGATATTGAAGGTTTCCTGCTCCCCGGAGCAGGGGGCCTTCAATATAAAATATCCCAGTACGCTGACGATGCTACTTGCATCTTAAAATCCGAAAGATCTCTTTCTTCACTTCTCCGAGTCGTATCAAAATTTGAACAAGGATCTGGCGCTAAACTGAACACGTCCAAATCTGAAGCAATGTGGTTAGGAAAATGGCGAACTAGAATTGAATCTCCCTATGGCCTCAAATGGGTCACTAAAATGAGAGTGCTTGGTGTTTACTTCTCAAACGGCCTCGTCAATGTCGACGACGACAATTGGCGGGCCAAATTAGACAAACTAAGTTCGGTTCTAAATCTTTGGAAACAAAGAGACCTGTCTTTTATCGGTAGGACCTTAATTGTAAATACTTTAGGCGCAAGCCGTTTATGGCACGTTGCTAAAGTCATCCCCCCACCCCGTTGGGTGCACGATAGCTTTAAGTCGATCATTTGGCCTTTTATCTGGAGAGGAAAAATGGAAAATGTTAGTCGCGATCGCTGTTGTGCGCCCCCATCATCCGGGGGCCTCAACGTCGTTAATTTTAAAGCTAAGTGCGCTAGCCTGCGCCTTTCTGTTTTTTCCAGTTTAAGAGATGACTTTGGCACATCCAAATGGCATTACCTAGCTCGATATTTTTTAGGACATAAGCTAACTATTCTAGATCCCCGTTTTTCTTTTCCCACCAATTCTGCTCCCTCTTCCTTCCTTCCTTCCAATTACTACCGCCTTTGTCTAGATAATTTCCGTACCTTGCATCAGAAAACTGATGCCTTACCTGATTTACTCACCGGTAAGAATTTATATCTTTTGTTGCTTGACCCCGTCTGCGTTGCACCCCGGTGCTCCGGTTTTTGGGCGTCTGCTATGGACCGCCCCATCAATCGTTGGGCCTGGGTGTGGCGCAAGTCTCGCCTAAAGCTAATTGAAAACAAGAAGAACGATCTAATTTGGCTATTGATCCATAGAATGATCCGCGTAAGATATCTCCTTAAGTCTTGGGGATACATCAATAATGACAAATGCGCGATCTGCGGAAAAACGGAAACTATTGAACACTGCTTCTTGGGATGTCCCAGAGTTGTGAAAGTCTGGGACCACTTCTCCCCCCTTTTCCGTGCTCTACTCGACTCCCCCTTCTCTATTTCCCCTACATCTATCTACTACCCTTTTTCCCTAGACAAATCTACCACCGCTATATCCTTATCTAACTTTCTCAAGGCAACCATCATATATTGGTGTTGGCTTGCCAGAAATAAAGCTACCTTCGAAGGTTCTCTTTTGAGCTCCAACGCGATTATAGACTTAATTAAGAAAGATGTCCAACTCAGAATTCTTAGTAACGACACTGATACCTTAAGGAATTTTTGGTCTTTTAAAAACGTACTTTGTTCGGTCGACGCTGGTAAGCCCATCTTCTTCCCCTCTCTTGCTCCCCCCTGAACCTTTGCATATAATAAAACTTGTTAAATCTCGCCCATGAGGGGTGCTTACTCCGGGCTACAGGCCCGCGCGCTGTTTGCGCCCCACATGGTCTGAAATATCTCTTTGTAAATAGTAAATAGAAAACTTTTAAATAGAACTTTGTTACCTCTTACAGGTGGGCGCTTACTCCGGGCTGTTATAGCCCGTGCGCTGTTCGTGCCGCCTGTAAGAGAAAATATCATTAGTTAATTGAGACCTGTAATTACCTAAATAACTCATAATTTAATTCGAATACTTTAATCAATTAGAATTGTAAATAGATATCATTGACGAAATAAAACTGCCTGGTCTCCAGGCTTTTATATTTTAAAAAAAAAAAAGTACTGTCTGCAGTTAGATATAGCTCTTTGGCATATAAAGCTTTGCTTTCATGTCCAAATTGAGCACTCTACTAGGATGAGTCATTGCTGCTAGCATTATGCATGCTCACTAGTTTTTCTAGTTTGAGCACTCTGGCATGGCTTAAGTGATCCCACATGTGTGAGATCACTTGGGGTGGCTTTACTGCCTTACCTCCATCTTAGCATCAGCACTGCACTGATGAGGCCCAGAAGGCCGAAACAGTACTGTCTGCAGTTATAAAAAAAAAAATATATATATATATATATATATATGGGTTCCGGAGGCTCGACGGTCTGCTGATCCATAGTTTAGTAACACCCAAGAATATGGAAATATCCTCACAAAATTTTGGACACCAATCACTCAAGATTCAAATTGTGCAAAAGTGTTATTTGAGCGGTCAGATTTGAAACCCGATTCCTTCGCTTAAAGAAACAGCCGTCGTCCGTTTTGAATTGCTGCAAACTAAAACGAAACACTGTTTTTATTCTGGATAGCGCATTTTACATCCTTTTCGAAGGTCTACCGTATCCATAAAAATATTTTCCACATTTAACAATTTTTGTTCAGCTGGTTGGTAAATTGCCGAGATGCGGCATTTATCAAAATTTCTCTGTCTGCTCCCTACTAAGGTAATAAATTCGTGGGTAGATATCAAAGGGCGTGTAGCAAATAAAATGCATTAGCACCATCTAACTCGAAATCTAATAAACTTTTTCATTGTTTCAAATGTTATTCTTGAGATAACAATCAATTTATTTGCTTAATCTCTTCCACAGTCATCCTTCATTTGTTGATGAATTTGCCAGGAACAGGTTAGGCAGTGTAATTTCAATTTTAACATTTATGCACCTTAACATGAACGGTAAAAAAAGACAATATCTGACTGATTATGCCAATAATGAGCCATAGACTTGCTGTTAGAATTACATCGGATTGTGATTTAAAACGTAAGTTGGAAAGCAAAGCAAAAATTCTATGAATAACGGTGCTATTACCCTGATCTCCCCAATTTCCACTTTTAAAACGTTACGTAGCCTAATTGTAATTTTTGCTTCAGTGAGGTGGAGGATTTTGATGCCCATCGTTTTTTATTAAAATTAATTGTATAAAAAATACTTTTTCGTGTCCATCATTAGCCTTATTACATGACTGTAAATATATGAAAATCATATATGTGCACTGCGGTTGATGAACAGTTATGAACCCCACTTAAGTAGTAGTGAAAATGTGGCCTGAAAAAATAAATTGAGTTCCCAGTTGGTTTGTTAGCTCAGTTGGGAGAGCGCTGCGCCGGTATCGCAGAGGTCATGCATTCAATTCCCGTATATAACCGTTCATAGAGGATTGAGGAGCGCTTCTATATTCGTATCAGCATTATTGTTATCATCAGTATGCGTTTTTTTCGTTTATTTATTTATTCATTTATTCTTTCTCATAGAGTGCCAAGCAACCTGTATTTGAAGTATAAAAGACTTCGCACACTGGTTTTCAACGGACAAATTTTTTGAGAATTCACATATAAAACGAATAAAATTTTCATCAATGAACTCAGTTGTATACAAATACCTCACAATTTAACTTTCTGAGTTACTTCTAATAAAGATTTAGGTTAATCACAAACGATTTTAGGCCGCGCGTCAAGCCATTTAATGACATATTTCCTACCGAAATTCATTTAAAAAGAAATTTTTTTCTTGGCAACCAAAGTGATTTAAGAGAGAGAAAGAGAGGATTAATAAGTTATTAATCGGCTTGGTTTTCTTTAAAATGGTTATTTAGTTTTAACAACTGAGTTGAAATCGTAAATTGGCCACCGTAAAGAGTTTAAAGGCTTCAAACTCCTAACGGTGACCAATTTATGTTTTCATCTCAGTTGTTAACGCTAAATTATCTGTTATATTCTCCCATCGACGCAGCACCACAGTTTCTTTAGAAACTTACGCCTTTATCTCTTTAAAATGATTTGCTAAAAAATACTGCTTAGCCGGCAAAACAAAATATAGTTATGAAAAATGGCAACAAAGCTAGGGATGTAGCTTGCGACTCCCACAAGCGATACCGTGCCTGTGGGCAGAAAGAGGAAATTCCGGACCGCGTTATAGATCAATAAGATTTCAGGATTCGTAACTGCACCCTCTGAGAAAAACAAATAATAAATACAGTTCTTTCGAGAAAGGTTGTCGGAAAAAGCGTGTCGGAAGTGCAAGCGATAATCCCGAAAGGTATTGCGGGTAGCTTTTAGGTCATGGTAAGACTTGACCTCAGAGTTCAAGGAAAGCTAAGAAAATGTCACTTTAGGAATGAGGCATTACAGGTTTGATGAACTTATTTTATTTGCAAGACTGATTTTAAATTCTAAACTGCACGAAAAACGAAAAACAGATGGAGCTTACCCTAATTAATTTATACTTACTTTTTTATATGCATATTGATAACCATTACCCACGTAATAATTTCCAGATTGCCGCGTGCAATTTAAATTGCTGCTCTTTTGCACCTTTCCTGTAACAACTGTATACCGTTTACTGCGTATCTCCAGTTGCATATTTATAAGAACTTATATTCACATTTGACTTTACGTTTTTAAGTCTGTTCAGGTTGGAAGGGGGGAGGGGGGAATTTGAGGCGTCAGCTCAACGGGGAACTAATTAATATTTAAAAACTCAACTACCAAAATTACATGAATTCACAGATAATCTTAGCCAATGTGAAGTTAACTAAGTCAGAAAAGCAGGTCGGAGATGGCGGACGCCGTAGTGAAGAAAGATGTATTGTATCAATTGACACTGATCAACCATCGTATTAAAAAATTAGGAATCAAATAGAGAATAAGTTACGTTTCCATCTCATTTATGTTTCTCCTTTATTTAGATTGTGATTATAATCATTTTATGTTATCATTATTACTATAATTATGAGTTTATTTGTCATCATTATGATAATTAGTATTTTTGTTCTCATCTTTACCATTTTGTAGAATGCCCAAATATAACTTTTAGTAACTCTTGGTACATAATTTCTGTGGATGGATGGTCCTGGCTCTGGGGCAGAGACAACTGCCGAAAGCAAGGAGGGGACCTAGTTTCCTTTGAAACCGAAGAGGAATGGAATTTCATTAATGACGAGATTCAAAGGCGAAATACTACGAACTATAGAAATAAATGGAATATTGGTTTAGCAAAAAAATGGACCTGGGTGAGTGGAAGACCGCTGATTATTCGTAAATGGGGAATAGGGGAGCCAAGTCGTGAACACGACGCGGCTTTCATGTACAAGCTGAACAATAATGGCGAGCGGGGCGTGTTTGGTAGTGTTACTCGTAGACGTTGGGGAAACCAACACGCTTATATTTGTGAGATTTCCAAGGGTGAGTTGATTTTTTGTCGTTGTTGTTGTTTTAAATGTTATTTCAATTAACTTAAAAAGCGCCAGAAGCGCTTAAGCGTAATAAAAACATTCTTTACTAAAGTTTGTGACGTACAAGACAGAATTTATATAAACCTTCTGACAATCAGGATCAAGTTTACACTTAAATTTACAAAAATGAAAAGATGTTTGAAACAATCTCAGAGAAAGTTTTTATTAAATACATGACTAATGTTTAACCATGTGAGTAGAGGGAAGTTACATATGGTTCTGTTACTATCACTATTACGAGTAAAAACAGTTGTGACACTTTAAGTCATCAGTTATTTTCATGTACCGGTAGTTCATTTATCCTTCCGCTTGAATAAAATGATGGTGAATACCAATCGCAAAGAATTATTAGTCCGATTGCTTTGTTAGATAATAACGCATGATGATGTGAAGTGCGTTATCTTTTGAGAAGAGCTTGTGACTCATGTCGGTTAAGATACATGCAAATTATCACTTTATAAAATGAATGCAAAAGACTTGTAGATGTTCTTCGCATTGGGGAAACAATTTTATGGTTATTGTATTCTATTTTAATACCCGATCGTTTTGAACTGTAAATTTGTAGGGGCTGATTTCAATGCAACGCAAAATGTGCAGTGAACATAATAAACTGACCATTCTGCATCTAATCAAAATATATCGGACATTTCGGTCGAATTAGCAACGAGCACTCTTTAGCGAGGGTTACCTCAGTTTTCATACGTCACCAGAAAGTGTTGATACATTTTCTTGAGTTGGAATTTAATTGATGTAATTGTAGGTCATGATCAGGATTGGGTATGCTTGAGCGTTATCTTCATAATATGACAGAAGTAAGTTATTTAGCGTATGCGTTGTGAGAGAAGGAGCAGATAAAACGCCTTTGAACTTAACTTTGAACTAAAAAGTGAAACAAAAAGTTAAATGCAAACCTTTCACATCCCGATATAGAAATCTTGACCTTAATTGACGAGACTCTTGCCAAGCCCAAAAACCAATGCACTTATTAAATGAGTCCAATATTTCTGGATAATGTCATTATTTGTGCACGGCCTCCTGATTCCATAACATCATGTACGAGAAAAGAATTCCCAAACGCTGTGATTGGTGTAAGATATCAAAATGCTACGATGTAATTGGTGTCAGATACATACCCTAACGCGGCAATCTGGCTGGTGTGAGATACCTACCAAAAAAGCGACATCCAATTGCTGCAAAGTACACACCTTTGTGCGGCGATCTGATTGGTGCGAGCAACATACCACTCTACAAGCAAACATAATTATTTTCTATGACAAAAATTACCAAAAAAATCATTATTTCCGGTGCAGGCGCAAAGCAGCGCTTATCTTGAATAGCAGTGCTTCTCAGAAAAGAAGAATTTATTACTTTTTGGAATAATTAATTCTTATGTATTGCAATTGTTATATTTTTTCAGCAAATCCAGCTCCTGGACGGAACTTTTCGCAGGACTCTTATACAGACTACGTTGGACCACCTTGCATGCAACAATACGGTAAGAAGATTTCGTCACTATAATGTATTTGTGATAGAAAAACAGCGTTGTTGCACGAAAACTTGAAGGCTAGAGTCATGTTTTCACTTACTTTTCACTAAGGTTGTTATAGTTCCTGTGCGATTCAAGTTTCGCCTTGCGTTATGCGTTTCTTTTTGCTTGAGAGAAAACATGAAACCGGCTTTTGTAAAACTAAAAACTGTAAATTTTAATTCACGCGAAGAAATTTTTACTGGATATTACATCAGGAGATCAGATAGATGCAAGCTTTCAAGTGGATGTCTCGGAAAACACACATTTCAAGGCCTGAAAAACTAACCTCCAAATCATTTTCTCTCGCAATGCCTTAATTAACAAATTCGTCAAATTATTCAAATAAAAGCGCTGAATTAAACCTTAAAACCTTGCCAGCATGAGGTTAAGGTTAAACCAAAAATCCCAAAAGGATCCGTAAATTCATCGGAGACAGCTCACGTCATACTTAGTGGCTTAACAATAAATATGTTTTGTTATTTGCGTGGGATTTTTCAAGCCCCGTGGGGGCAGGTTGAAATGCCAAAAACTGGGCAAAATAAGTACCCCTATTGTTTGTTAAACCAGTACTGCAGGGATGTTTTATTGAAGTATTATTTCATTTACTAGTATTTTCGAAAAACATCCTACAGCCCTATCTGATCATCGATCATACAAGACGTGTGCGACAGACGAAATAATGCATTGGAAATAATATGAGTGTTCTGCATAAGCAATAAAAAGCTTGAGTGCATTTAAGAGTTTGGATCGTTCGTGGCGGCCATTTTGTTACGCTGCTTTCCGTCCGCACTTTTGCCCTTACAGTGTAATACTAAGGCAATTGTTTTGTATGATGTGGTCTGGATTAACATTTTTCTTTAAAGATTTATCATTTGCAACCTCGCCATCGCCATCGCCATCGCCAGCGCCAGCGCCAGCGCCATCGCCAGCGCCATCGCCAGCGCCATCGCCATCGCCATCGCCATCGCCATCGCCATCGCCATCGCCATCGCCATCGCCATCGCCATCGCCATCGCCATCGCCATCGCCATCGCCATCGCCATCGCCATCGCCATCGCCATCGCCATCGCCATCGCCATCGCCATCGCCATCGCCATCGCCATCGCCATCGCCATCGCCATCGCCATCGCCATCGCCATCGCCATCGCCATCGCCATCGCCATCGCCATCGCCATCGCCATCGCCATCGCCATCGCCATCGCCATCGCCATCGCCATCGCCATCGCCATCGCCATCGCCATCGCCATCGCCATCGCCATCGCCATCGCCATCGCCATCGCCATCGCCATCGCCATCGCCATCGCCATCGCCATCGCCATCGCCATCGCCATCGCCATCGCCATCGCCATCGCCATCGCCATCGCCATCGCCATCGCCATCGCCGTCGCCGTCGCCGTCGCCGTCGCCGTCGCCGTCGCCGTCGCCGTCGCCGTCGCCGTCGCCGTCGCCGTCGCCGTCGCCGTCGCCGTCGCCGTCGCCGTCGCCGTTGCCGTCGCCGTCGCAAATTTCCCTTTCGTAAACGGTCGTTGCCATTTGAAACGGTCGATGCCATTTCTCAGAACAGTCGTTGCCATTTGAAACGGTCGATGCCATTTCTAAAACTAGCCGAGCAGACGACAGCCCTCGTGAATAGCTCGTACGCTGTTGGCACGCTCGGACGTCACTTCCGGGCAGTGTTGTTTATAAGATGGCGGAGCAATCCACGTGCGCGAGAGTTGAGCCAGCTGAAACAGAACGAACCCATTCTTCTTGTGCAGAAACAAAAAAAAAATCAGTTAAGAAGCCAACGGGGTGGAACTCCTTTATGCAGTCAGTTGCGGTGAGTTTGTTTTGTATTTCCCGAAATATTCAATCATTTTCAGCCTGGATAAAGTGCTTGTTCAAATAGTCTAAAACATGTTGTTTCCCTTACATCCTTTACATCCGATTACAAGTGATTAAGATTAAGTGATCAGAAATATCAGTGAAAAATAAACCGCATCTAAAATTTTCGTTTATGTCATTAACAAATATCTTATCTGGAAGTGTTGCACTTGTATTCATTATTCTTGTAGGCCTTGAAATTACATTCGATATAAGCTGATATAGTTTCCTCGTACTTTGTATCATTCCATAGCCAGATGTCAAGGAAAAACTTGGAAAGGGGGCGGGAATCGGGCAGGTTTCCAAAGTGGTTGGCAATATGTGGAAGAAATTGCCGACAGGGAGAAGGACTTCAAATACCACCAGAAAGGTTGTCATGAGTGCATTTGCGAGGAATGCAATGAATCGTTTGACCATGAGCAAAAGCTAAAGAGGCATAAAGACAAGAAACATAAAGACAGCAACAAGTGTGATCATTGTCAAAAGACTTTTGCAGAGAAACGAAATCTTATAAGACACCAAAAGTCACATGCTTAATTAACCTATCCTGCATTTAGTGATTTTAACTGGAGATGATTAATTTTGAAAGGACTATTGGATCAATCTATAATACATAATTGTTTTTGTTTTTAAATTATTATTATCGATTTTTGAAATTAATTGTGGTCATTGCAGCACATGTACATCATGTTACTGTTCAAACCAAATTTCAAATCATTACAATGTTGTGTTAGACTTTAACAAGAAAGAATGAATGAAAACTTATTTACAATTTCAAACCTTCAATCTTTTCAAAGTTTTACGTTTTTAAAGCTTAATCTTCAGATAGACCACCCCCTCCCCCACTTTTTGGGTGAAATAACTGGAGGCCCAGGCCTTAATTTACCTGAGTATTAGTTAGCGCCCCATGTGAATCAATGGCTGAATTTTGCTTATAATTTTCCTCAATCAGGATATCAGCAAACAAACCTTCATACCCACAAGGTATTATACGGTTGTATGGCATTGTACCAATTATCTGAACCCATGGAAGAATCCATAAGTTCTGGCACATGTACATCATGTTACTGTTCAAACCAAATTTTAAATCATTACAAATGTTGTGTTAGACTTTAACAGGAAAGAATGAATTAAAACTTATTTACAATGTCAAAACCTCAATCTTTTTAATAACCTTGTTGTTCAGGGGCAGATCCAAGGAGAGAGGTTTTTAATCTAGGCAATTTGCCTTAAGTGAATTTCCCTCTATGTTAAACATTATGCAAACATTCCATTGTTTATTCACTAAGATTTCTCTGTTTTCCTATTTTTTCCTTTGCATGTGCTTTGTCTTGGATTTCATAGTATGGGACCCAGACTTCTTACTACTTTTAGTGTTTGTTTGTACTGCTTTAGCCAAGTCATGGGTGCGCTTCCTCTTGGAGGTTGGTTCTTGTAGTTGTACTGGTCGCCCTTTTGATACAACCTGACGGCTTCCACTACCACACTTTCGTTTTCTGTTGGGCTGGACTCGGATCTTTTTTCCATTTCCGGTTTTTTTCACCTCACTGGACCCGAAAGAAAAAAGAGCGCTTGCCAAATTAGAATGCATAGATCTAGCAGCGGTTAAGGATGTTAACCTTTTTGCAAACCTGATTACACCTTTAGCCAAATTAAGGTCTCTTGAGCTTTGGAGCTTTTGAATTATTTTTTCACAAGAGTTTCTCAACAATTGTTCAGCATTTGCAATGGAATCATCCTCATCATCATCATTGCTCTGTATTGGTTCAGTGGAATGTTCATCCTCATCATCATTGCTCTGAATTAGTTCAGCAGTTGAGCAGTTTGGCCCTTGTTGTGCTGTTTCCATACTAGTGGATGCCTCTGTTACAAAACCATTAGAACCATCAGTTTGTGATGTTTGTCCAGCGTCACTAGAGCGTAATGGCTTATAACAAGCAACAGGAAGTGTCTTTCCTATTGCTAGCCAGGCCAATTTCTGCCTCTCATGTGGGTTACTGACTGGAATGAAGTTTATGCAGTCTGCTAGATTTGCCACCCACAGGACATACTGGTGTTTGCATGGGCTCCCGTTTTCACCAACTGTGCAGGTACATATCCCAAGAGTCATGTCCACTGTATAACTGACAAAGAACCAATGAGACAATTCATAAATATCTCAATACAACTGGAATTTTTGTTTTTTCAATCTGTAATAGATACATTCTAGACCTTCAACTAGTTGATCCACTAAGATATTAATAGAAATATTCCTAACAGCAGAGTAAGGACTTGCTCTTACTCTGCTGTAAAAAACTCAACACCCTGCCAAGAAGGGAAATTACTAAAGGTACCCCACCCCCTGGACAATATATTACTCATGTTTTGGTCTTCCTTATGCTAAATCAACATCCTTGGAATGCAGCATATGGATGAACTGCAGGAATTACATGTATCTCATATGTTATGCATGTTATGTCCCTATGTTTTATGTATTTTTGCTCCAAAGGGGAGGAGCCTAGAAACACTGCCCCCGACCCCCCCTGCACTGCTTCCCCTATCAAGATAATTTGAATCAGACAGTGGGGGAAAGATAGGAAAATAATGCCCACCCACACATGCCGTCTTGTACCATCAGAGCATTATGCTATTGTGACGGCTAAGAAAAAACACTACTGACCTGTGACTGCTATCTGAAGAGCTTCCAACTTTGAATACATTATTGCCAAAGTTCTCTACAGTTGAGAGGTAGGCATCAAGATCTTTTTTATCGGGGACTTTAAACCCTGTGCTTCCGTTTTTCCCTTTGCCAAAGAAACGATGTCTGTACACGCCATCAAAACTCCCATCAGCAATACTAAGGAGCTTATTCTTGTAGTGATCTTCTAAATCAATAGTCAGCTTGTCTAGAAGCCCAACAACATTGTACTCTTTGGTGCGCTGCAGAATTACATCCTTAAGAACCAAAAACTGAGCCTCAGCAAAATTGTTGGTGTGGTTACCTCTAACAAGCAGTTCAGTTCTAAAGCATAGAGGAAAAGATTCTTTGTCATTGTATAGATTTTGCAAATAGCTGACTAGATTTGGGTATTTCTTGCAACGGCCATCATTCAAAAGTTCACTGAAGCAGTTCTCAAAATCTTGTTTTGTCTCGGCATATAAGGACCTCTTGAAAAGGGTGAGAAAATAGGGTCTATCTGCTTGGCTGATACTGTTCTTGCTCTCGTGAAGCCATCTCCAAAGTTGTTGGAGCATGTGGAAGATGCAAAGAAGTAAAACAGATGTTGGCCAAACAGACTTCAGAGCATTTCTTTCCTCTTTACAGTTGTCTGTAAGGATGACTTGGGGGCCTTGTTCCCGACCACGATCATTGAATGCATACTCTGGTAAACAGGACCGAAACATTTCAAAGCCCTGTTTAAGTGCACGCTCCTGCTCATCACTGGTGATCAAGATGCCAAGTGGAAGTGCTCCAGACACATTGTTTGTGCACATTAAAAACACTTTAAGATTGTGCTCTTCTGTATTAGAAGTAGCATCAACAAAAACCATCTCACCAGACTGCTGCACTTCCTTTTGTACACGGTTCATGAGAGGTGTTACAATAGCAATTATAAGAGGCATATTATCACCTTCATATATCTGGTAACAAGTAGTAGCTTTAGGGTTGTCTTTCTTGTATTGTTCAAGCCTTTCGGCAAGTCTTTCAAACATCATAACGCCCTGTCCACCATACCTATCCTTACCAAATTGCGTGTAGAGGTAACTAAAGTCCCTTTTTCTTAGCATAACTGCCCGATTGGCCTTTTTCCTGTGAAATTCCAATTCATCCTGACATGATTCTTTGAGTTCTTTCAAGTACTGTTGCCTTGCGGTTGCTGGTGTATGCCCACTTTCAAACAGCTTCAAAACCCTTTCTGTGCACTCAGGAGAAAGGTCACGGAAATTAGAGGTCTCCAGAGTTTCAAGTGAATGGTTGTGGTCCCACTCTATGTCCACAGAACAACATCCCTCGCTGTCTACTTTGACTATCATCTGAAAGGGGCAATTGGTGTTCTTTACTCTGGCAGATGGATTCAAGTACAATTTCTGCTGTGGATCTTTACTTGGACTCCAGTTGCGAGTGTTGTGTTGGCATCTATAGTAGTTTTGCAACACATAGCCGCTTGTTGGTACCTTCTTTGTCTTTAACTTCACTGAGATGCTGTTTATCACTTCATATTCGGATATCCATTGCTCCAGGTTTTCTTTCGTTATATCTTCGGTCAAAAAGTGCACTTTGAACTTTTCTCCATTTCCTGAAATTGCCTTCAGGTAGTAAAATGAATCATCTGGAAGCGAAGCCAGAAAACTCTCCTTTGTAATTTGGGTCGATTCAAAAGATTTTCTTTTCGATTCGACTTCTTTTATAGCTGAAGATATTAGATCTTTGAGAAAATTGTCGGGTTTGTCCGCCATTTTGATTTGATAAAAATCGCGATGGTTTGTGGGAAAGCTAGTCTGCATTGCTCTAATTGTCACGCATGTCGTCGGAGAGAGTCGGAAATATCGGCTCCTTCTTGGCATCGACCTTTACGATGGCATCGACCGTCATGAGAAATGGCATCAACCGTTTTCAATGGCAACGACCGTTCCGAGAAATGGCATCGACCGTTTCAAATGGCAACGACCGTTTACGAAAGGGAAATTTGCGTCGCCGTCGCCGTCGCCGTCGCCATCGCCATCCCCATCGCCATCCCCATCGCCATCCCCATCGCCATCCCCATCGCCATCCCCATCCCCATCCCCATCGCTAGCTCAGCAGCTGGTATGTTTTCTGAATAGTAATTTACCGTTTTTATGCATGTCGCTTTTCAGGATCTTCTCCGTTTACAAATGTGACAGACATTCATTTTTATTCCAGGCAAATGAGTATGTTTCAATATTTGGCGGAATAAATATTACCGAAACGACTTCCATACAAGTATGTAATTTTCATAACTTAAAGGCATTTTAACCTTGATATATGTTTTTAAACGATAAAAAGTAAATATCTGACCTTTAAGTAGAAACCACCATTAAGCCATATGAGAGAAAATGATGAGGCTTAAAATATAATCCAGGTTCCTAAAAGAGTTCTTTAGCCAATGAATACCCTGGACACCATTTGGGGCCTCCTGCTAGACTTTTTTCGCATTCTTAATATGAATTGTATGTATAAGACTGGCTACCTAATAACCTGGAAATATTTTATGAAAATGTAGGAAGCTGTAACTGTGTTTGAAGATTTTGCCATAAAAATCAAGAACATCACAAAAGACGGTATGGAAGACGTTAAAACACTACAAAAATCCATCTTTAAAGTGGCACAGGCCGTGGAGAAATTTGCTCTTAATTATGGAAAGCGACACCTGAGTGGAATGAGATCTTCAGAAAGGATCGTTCACTCAAAAATGGGTGAGAATCGGAATCCTTCAAATTGTGAAACCGTTCTTCTCACTCTGTTTATTTAAACTTTTCTTAAATAATAGATTGGTGAGTAACACTTTGCTAACTGAAATTGTCAAATCCTACCAATACTTTCCACTTACTTCATACTATACATTGAGCTCAAAATTGGCCTGTCGTTTGCGATGCATATAAATGCAAGATTTTTAACCCTACTCGTAAAAGTTCCCTGATGAACTCTATATTTCTCCAACGAAACGGTTCGAAGAACAAATTGAGTTTTCAGAATTTAGTCCCTCCAGTACTACTCGGTTATTCCGGCATCAGTTTTACATTGAAAAAACTTGTAAAATGGTTGAAATCGTCGAATAGTTGTTGAAGGGCAAATAAGATACAAACAATACCCGTCCATCCAATAAGATTATGGAATATTTGTGTACACCGCAAAACGCATGTTCGCGTAGATATGCTATTGTAAATTTCACCATAAGTGCTTTCCTTTCTCCTTTTTTTCCCGACAGTTTTGGCCATTCAAAAAGCCTATCACCAAAATGCAAATGGATTCCACTTTGAAAAACAACAATGGCAAGCGAGAATCGATATTGCTTCTTCAAATTTTGAGGAAAATGGTTTGTATTAACTATTGTGGTAACTTTACAACTTTCATTATTACCTTGATTTCTCCAATCGAAATTCCTGTATTGAAAAAAAAATCAATTTTATGGCTTTTCTTGTTATTACTTGATGACTTTTTTTGGTGATTCTTCGGGGGGCTTTAAGGATCATTGGTAGTTGCCTTTTTGTACAAGGATCTGCATAACCTACTTCTGACAGATCAAGCCATCAGGAGTGAAACGGACAACCAAAGGTGACGTTATTTTCATATTATTCCATATTACCCCCCAAAACACATAACACGGAAACACATAAGATCTAAGTTCAACTAACCTGAACTTAGGAAGTTTCCAAAAGCCCTAACTAAGGTTCGAGTACTCCCTGCTTGTCTCTGACGATTCCACCTTCATAAGAAATTCGCTTTAATCTACCAAAAGTATGTAATGTTGCTTCCTTGGTTCTGATCATTTTCAAATACAATTTATTCATAGGTATATCAACTCCAGGATTATGGCCGTAGCTGTGGACCCCAAGCCAAAGAAATTGCGAGAAAATGTCATCCTAAAGTTCAAAAACCTAAAGGTAACATGAAAATTAGCTGCTGTGCGTTGTTTTGATTTATTCTGACAGGATAGAATCCATTTTCAGGTCTTGACAGTAGAGAAGCGCTGTATGTTTTGGAGTGGCCTCAGCGAAAGGTAAAAATACCACTATATATTATTGTATAGTATCTATTCATTCCTAAATCAAATTAAGTTCGGAGGAGAATGAATGAACTTTCTCAGATGTTTTTGTGCAGATAAACACTTTCCTGGAAGCCAACATGTTGTCGTTTTTAGAGAGAGGAAGTCTGATTGAAATGTTCTCGCAACTAGGACTACAATGGAAGAAAAATTATAAAACATTACGTCTTCCCCAAACATTGAATAATTATGTGCCCTTTTGTTAACTTTACTTTTTTTCCATGTCTGACAGCTTTTCAGAGGAAGGATGCCATGTAGTTACATCAAAAAGCAACTCAGAAGAAACAGTTTGCAGCTGCAATCATTTGACACATTTTGCCGTTTTAATAGACTTCGACAGTAGCACAAAGGTAATAAAGTTATTTTTTTCCTTATTCAATTATTTTATGGACTCAATGAACTAACTCATTTTGTCCTTTACTTTTTCTTTTTTTTTACACAGCTCACTGAGGAGGACGAAACAATTCTGAAAATTATCACCTACGTGGGACTGAGCCTTTCCATCGTCGGGATACTTTTCACATTCATACTTTATTCTTGCTTCACGTAAGTAATGTACCTGAATAATAATGAGGTAGATTCTTAACTCCCCTCAACAAGGTTGATGATAAAAGAGATCCCAATGCAAATCACCATGCAAACAAGATCATGCATGTCGGATAATTCACAAATTCAAGCTACAATTCATGCCCCATCAAGAACGCTTGGACAACTCGTGGTTTCACAGTCTATGAATTGTTTAGGTTTAGACATTTTTCCGTAATATTTTCCTTTTTGTCCTTTCTGAAGACAAGTATATTTAATAGTAATATTATTGAATATTTACTGGCTTTTTCTCTTCTTTTGCTGTCAAGACTTAGATAATATTTTTGCCATATTGTTCTGTCTTTTAATTCAATTTTGCTGTGTTTTGCTGTTCTTGCTGTCTTCAATGTGTTGTTATTGTTGTTGTTGCTTCTGTCTCATTGATTCTTTTTTTTTTTTTTACTATTATTTCATCAGAGATGTTCGTCAACCTCTCTCTCAAATTCGACTGAGTGTTTCTATGTCCCTTGGAGTTGGACAGATCATCTTCCTAGCCGGGATAAACGCCACAGAAAACAAAGTCAGTGGCTTCTCTTTCTATTCATAGAATGAATTTACTCTTTGCACCGTAGATATCTTGTCGAAAGGAGCACGTTAAGAGTTATACGAAAACTCTTTCTTTTCACAGGCTGCCTGTGTTACAATATCAGCTCTGATGCAATATTTCTTCATGGCCGCTTTCTGTTGGATGCTGGTCGAGGGAATTTATCTCTAATTCTTCGTTGTGAAAGTTTACAACATTAACACCAAGATGTACATGTATCGCGTCATCTCACGGGGTAAGTTCATAATTTTACAACATCCACTGGTAACTGTAACCATGCTTTCAGATCGCCAAATCTGGTGTTGTTATCCAGCGATGTGTTTCGATTCCCTTCCTTTCTTTATGGGTAGGTCTTCCTATGATCATGGTGGCCATTTCACTTGGCATCGCTGCTGGAAAAGAAGGGTTACAAAGCTATACGACTGATAAATGGTAAGGAAAATACTCAGCGGTTTCTTTTTGCTTTTCTCCTTTTAATTCGTTTCATTGCATTTTTCTTTTATATGTTTGTATACAGTTTAGAATCGGCATTATTTCATTAGCTGAGAATTTGTGTTTCTTTATTGTCTTTTACTTCTTTGAGTTTAGTTGCTGGCTTTCCTCGACTAACAACCTGATCTGGATATTTGTCGCCTTTGTGGCTTTCATTGAAATTGTGAGTTTAAGATTAGTGTTGTTGATTGTGACTGATATACCTGCTCTAATTACCGCCAAAGATTTTTTCTCTTCTCTTAAAAATAGGAATTAAGTATTTGCCATGCGTCCCCGCACAATATTTACCACTTTCTTTTTCCTATTTACCCACAATAAACTTTGTACGTAGTGCTGTTTTCGAGGATGCTGGTCAATTTAACCTAGTGATGGCCTTCAATAACGAGGAAAACCTGTTGAGACAATGTCTTCACAGGCATAAGATAGCCTCATATATTCTCCAACTTTTACTACATAGTATGGAAAGGAAAAACCTATCCCACTTACTTGTTAATGTTTGTCACTGTTTCACATTGATATATCAAGATATGATTCTAGCGCAAAAATAACTCATAAAGCAATATTGCAAAAGTGGAAATGAGTAGAAAGAGACGGAGATATTGAATTTATATAATTTAACGCGAGGCTTCACCCAGCGTAATTCATTCAGTGTGGACACTTTTGTTCGCGATTTCTTTAGCTCCTTGGTAGAAGATCAAAGCTCATAATCTAGGTCCCCCGGTTGGAAGTTCTATTCCCTGTACAAGACGCTATACCCGACCCTTGTTACCGAACTGGTAACGTCTTTTGCGAGAAGGATTCTCTCTTACTTTGGTGATTCAACTACCATATCTAAGTACCTAATTTATCTCTATCGTACTTTTTAGCTTAACATCTTGATACTCGTACGAGTCATAAAGGAGATGACCAATTTGGTGCAGCCAACAGCGGAAGACAACCATTTTCAGCAAATACGGTAAGATTCCCAACATAAAACTAAAACAAACTAGTAGAAGAGATTGCTTTTGAGGCATATTCGCCTAACTTTCCCATTCCTTAATGAGTAAGGCATCACAATATCTAACGATGATAATTAATTGTCAAAGGAAACTAAAGGAATTTTTTTTTCAACTTCTAGACTTGGCATCAAAGCATGCGTGGTGATAATGCCCCCGCTGGGTGTCACGTGGCTATTTGGTCTACTTTCGCCTGTACATAAAGCTTTCGCCTACATCTTCACCATACTTAACTCTACTCAGGTCAGTGTTCGATGGTAACTCTCTAAAGTCATCCAATCTCTATTATTATTTTACTTTCTAACCAAGTGACACACCATTACAATGGTTAGTTATATTTATTAGAATTCTGAGGAAAAAAAAGCTGTCAACTATGCAGGAGAAGACAGATGCTTCTCCATTTATGAGATATGCAATTTTCTCTCCTTCTTGGAAATCCTGATAAATATTTGAACAATTTATTTGTATATTTTGAAAGGTAATGGTCTTGAAATCATGTTTATACTGCAGGGTTTCCTGATTTTCGCTTTACACGGTTTGCGAAACACTCAGGTAAGAATAAAGATTAGACCGATTCTACACCAACTGCATCTCATCAAGTGTTGGTGTTTCAATAAATATCCGAGTGCTAAGAACCATATTCCTTGTTGCTCGTCTATCTGCAGATAAGAGAGCGATTTGAAAGAAAGATGAGCATCGTTTTTCCATCTTCCATAAAGAACAACTCCATGAGGAAGAGGTCACACGTCAATCCAGGTGAGGTTGGGAATGTATGGGCAGTTGAATTGCAGTCTTCAGCTGAATTTAAATGGAAGTCGCACTTAACTTAAATAACTGGATCCCGCCAGCCGTAAATAACAGTCAATTACTTAGAATAATTACTTAGTTAGCAGCTCCTAGTCGGTTGCGATCGGTCTGAGTCATGATCTGCAGGCAAAAAAAACTTATTCTCTTCATTATTGTTTAAGAATGGCTGCCTGTTAGGATCGAGAATCGTCCGTCAACGACCATTTTGGTGAATTGCTCATATTTTGCCCAATGATACCCTTTGGTAAACTATTTTCAAAAATCAAGTTTAAAAGTTCCGACGATTATTAAATTTTTAGAAATTGGCGAAAATTTGAAAACGCGGTTTAAGTGCGGTTTTCCGCCTATCAAATTGTCCAAAATTCACTGCAAAAACCAAGCTCCGTTGAAGGCTTAAAATTAATTCAATTGACACCAAACTTCACACGATATAAGAAAAAGCCTTCCCATCCATTTTCACTATGTTAATTTTTCTGTACACATTGATACTGAGAATTTTTAAGTCTTCTTAGCAACACCCTCAAAGAGCGCTTAATATGACAGCAAAAAATAGGTTAAATTTAACGCGATAAAAGTGTACCTGGTACCTCATTTTTCAATTTTTTAACTTGATGTTCGTAATATAATGATACTATTTATTTCCTGAGTAAACTTTGATGATTTGAATCGGACCGCTTCCCTTCGAAAATACCGCAAATGTTTGTGTCCAGAGCGAGCAAAATGATGTGTGTTGTGTAAACAAACGCTAATCCTATCATTCCTTCCCTGGTGGAAAAAGGTTTTAAAATAAACTTTAATTCTGGAAATGTCTGACTTGTATTCCACAAAATATTGAGTTATAGTGAAGTCGTACATTCAGAGTTGTGTGAGAGCTGAGAGAAAATAAAATCACCGTCGAAAATGTTCTTACAGTCATTTCATCGATCACCATTACAAGTATTACGATTACGAAAATTGTGACAATTGATCAGTATGTTGAATGACTTTTAAACATTTCATCTGCAAGGGCTTTGTTTTAGTTTGTTTTAGATATATATGTATATATAAATCAAGAATTCCAGCGAATACAGAAGTAGAACAGCATTCTTTACAAGCAGTTCAGTGTATTAACGCGAATTGTTCCTATTTATCATAATTAACCGACATCCGGTCCCAACAAACACTGGCCGCACCACATGAGACCCTAAATGGGCTGTCATCATGAAATATACCAAAGACTGAAAACAAAAACTTTACTCAAGGTCTGATAACTACACGATAACACTATTATACTTCAATCTCAGATGTATTTTCATTGAGCTTCCAACATCTCGCACCATCTTGACCAAGATGCTGTAATTCAAACACAATTTTCTCTCGTGGTAAAGCCTGTCACGTCATCACTGCCCACGAAGCTCTTGCGCAAATGGTTGAAATTTCGTAACAGATCTAAGGAAAGTTATTTCACGGACGAGTCTTGAGCTTTCATACGTGCTCTCATCAGAAGTTATTATTTCTTGTCATTTTCTGGCTCTCTGTAGCTATATAACGCTAGTTGGTAAGGTGACCCCTTGCGGGCGATCTCCTGATTATCCTGGTCAGGTGGAATGCATTACACTCGAGGATTGCACGAAAGATGTAACTGGACATCTATCGACTCTTGGACTGAGTGCAGATGAAGGTTCTAGAACTGAAATGAAGCTGCTTTTAGCCAGAGCCGGTAAATATTGATTTTGTGTGTTTTCAGGTAACTTTATTGTGCTTATGAATGAGTGCTGCAACAGATTTAATTGGTGTTATATTTTTTTACAGGTGTTTTCTCATTTGAGCAAAAACATCTTACCCTGACTATTTGCCCACGCCATAGGGCAGACTTTGGCATACGTTGGAGGACTAGGAAAACCCTTTGTGCAATTCCCAAGGATCTAGCGACACATAAGTCCTCAAGTGCCAAAGGAAGCAACCGTGTGGATAGCCGAAAATCGATGTATATTTTTTGCAACACCAACACCTTAGTTCCAGTTGGGTCGCGTAAGTTGAATTGCTTCTGTTGATAAATGTTCTCATGAAATTGCTTTTTCTCACGTTTATTTGTAATACCTTACACAAAAAAAAGCACTATAAGTTTCAACTTTCTCAAGCTAGCAAATTTTATATTTGTGAGGAAACTGCAATTTATATTGCTAACGTTTTTTTCTCGTCTGAGTAGCTGATAATCCATTGATTGATGACAGATTGATTACTTTATACCTAGAAATAGTAATTGATATGAGTTATTTACTTGCTTTTTTTTAATAAAAGCAATTTGTAGGCGATGCGACGAGTTTATCTGCAGGCAAGTTGCAGATGAACAGACGCCGGCGGAGGGCGCTGGAGCAAGTACTGTGTCTACCCCTAAAGAGCCTCGAGTGGTGCAGATACCTGAACAACAGACAATGGTAAGCTTCAAATATGAATTGATGATCTCAATCTTGTTTTTTAAAAGGAAAAGAGTCATTTTTAGAAGAGCATAGAAATTTGAAAAAAAAAATCGAGGAAGAAAAAACACGTGACAAACACAAACACAGCGTGACAAACACAGTAGTAAATCTGGGACAAGGCTCCTTCGTTGACCAGTAAAACTCACTGCTTTTCGGTCACTTTTTCTTATATGAGGGTTGGGGAAGGGGAGCGGTGCTATGCCGCACTTTGGAAGGCTAATTCCTGTCCCACATTTGTTTGTTTTCTGGATGTCCCGAAACAGTACCTGGTGCTGCTGAGATTTTTTATTACCCGAAACTGATTCCCTACAAACATATACAAAGAAATCGGTTTTAGAGATTTGATGCTTATAGAGCAAAACTTTTCGTAGGTTCATGAGATGGAAACAGACCGTCCAGGAGAGGAATCAAGTGCTGACAGTGAGTCATCTTCTGATGGTCTAGAGACAGACTTGATGTTTCTGGAAATATCATCCCAGGGGTTGAAGGATGACGAGACGTTTCTCAGTCCCGATACTGCAAGCCTCGTCTCCTCAACGAGTGAAGAGAGCATCACCTCAAAGCCAAATTTCCGTGAAAAGTTGAACGAGTATCTGGTGTCCAAAAACATTGAACCTGTCTCTCAACCTTGGGTTGAGTGGGAAAAGGCCAGTGACAGCACTAAGCTTCGGTATACTAGACGAACCGCAGAGATTTTTTCTTCTGTGCTCCACGACCTAACACCCAGTTGTGCAGGTTCTCTTTGGCAAGCAGTCGTCTCTTATCCTGCCTTGAACGAAGCACTCGGGCTGGACGAACTCTCCGAAACTTCCAAATGCTACCTCCAGGTCTTAGCTGAGGCATATGACAAAGCCTATGGGTGGGACACAAGACGGCAAATTCTTTCGATGATGAGTGGTGTTTCCAATTATAATGATATCTCGAGATTCATACCTGGCTTAAGTAGATATCGTTTTACCATAGCTAATCTGCATCGTCTTCAGCACGGAAGCGGCGCTTCAGTGACCCCCCAGCCTTCATCAAAGATAAGAGTCGACCCAAGACAACTGGATCACTTTTTATCTTATATAACAAGCCCCCATTTGGTGCAAGATCTGCCATTTGGACAAAAAACACTGAAGCTCTCCTCTGGACAACTGGTTGAAGTACCCAATGTTATTCGCACCATGATACCGCAAAGGATAGTGCGTCAGTATACCCAGTACTGCAAAGAGACTGGATTTGAGGCGTTCAGCGAGTGGACGATGCTGCGTGTTCTAAATGAATGCAAGGCCTCGACCAGAAAGTCTCTCCAAGGCCTTGACTATTTTGCAGCAGACGGGGCGCGTGCGTTCGATGAACTAGAAGGCTTGGTTCTTCAATTGGGGGAGCTTGGTCGTGGAAAGGAGTGGCAAGTGCGATACGTGAAATCATTAAAGGTGGCCAAATTCTACCTGAAGGGTGATTTCAAGGTAAGCAACCGAAAGTGTCAAGAGTTCCAAGAAAATTGGATTATGTTTTTCAAGCAGGGTGATCTTATTTCACAAATGGATGGAAGTATGGCACGAAAAAACCGTTCCGATGACAGGTCCACCCTGACTGGGAAATATACGTCGGTTTTTGCTCTTGGTATTCGTTTTTTATCAGTATAAATTATGCTTGTAATAGATTTTATCTTCTCAGATTATTGAGGTCATTCGATTTAGATAACATGAAGCATACATATTGCAAATATTTTTTGTCGTTAATGTTGCAGTAACATGGTAATCCATGCTTTGTGTCAAGCTGTGTTTCCTATTTTCACTCAGGTTCACGTGAGCTATTCTTCTCCCGTTGCAAGTCATTGCAGTGTATTTGCTCTGAGTGACACCGAAGATTCTGACCTGCGGCAGCAATGCAAACACAACCATGACGAGCTCTGTGACCAATGTGAAAGCTTGCATTTGACCCTGAACGACATATCTACTGCGGTCGATGAAGCATCTTTTACCACAGAAGAAGACAAAGACGAAGCTTTGTTTCTCGTTAGCTCTGCTACGCTTGCCATCCAGTCATGGAAGTGCCATTTGCTGAGGTCGACCCATCAAGATCAGGCTCGTTTGGACGTCATCGATGCCCTTAATTCTGGAACAGTATTCATTGTAAATGACTGGGCCATGAAGTTCTTGCCTCAGAGATACCGCGAGTCACAGACAGACTGGTTTGGTAAGCGGGGTATTTCTTGGCACATGTGGTATACAGACGAATAGAGGGTGTGCTACAGTGGCAAGCCTTTATCCATGTGATTCAGTCCTGTACCCAAGGAAGTTCTGCCGTTACCGCGATTATGCAACATGTTCTAGCCACATTAAAGTAAGAGTATCCTGAAATCAACAAGGCCTACTTCAGGCAAGATAACGCCGGCTGCTACCACTCCTCTCGCACGTTAACGAAGTGCCAAGAAATTTCAGCGAACACCGGAGTGAAGATAGTCCGCGTTGATTTCAGCGACCCGCAAGGCGGGAAAGGGGCTGCAGATCGACTAGCTGCGAGCTGTAAAAGCCACATTAGGGCATTTATTAATGAAGGCCATGATGTCTGCACCGCCAGCGACCTGAAGGAAGCTCTGCTATCCCATGGCGGTTTGGAAGGTGTACGAGTGGTTTCTCTGGATACCATCGAAGAAACGCCAGACGATGTGCAAACCATTACAGGAATCACCAAGTTGAACAACTTTGAGTTTAGTTCAGTGGGCTCTATTTCCTGTTGGCGCGCATATTCCGTCGGCCAAGGGAAAGTGATCAAAATTGAAAAATCCTCTTCTGGTGAGTTAATGGTTCTTGAATAAGCCCAGGCCTTTCTGCTAGTTTATGACAGTCTGTTCTGTAAGGTTTCTATTAATAAGGGAAAAATTTTATCCGCAATGCATCATAAAAGACTTTCCATAAGAGATCAAATGTTTACAAAACGCTGCTCAAGCAAACAAAGCACAAGAAAAAGGGGTGAGTATTTTAAAGCCCTCTTACACGGTATTCTGTCGTGGGCTGCCTTTGAGGGCTACGCGTTGATGCAAGATAATTATTTCTTAGCTGTGTGGCTGTCATATTTATATTTCTCTTATATCTTTTGAAGGTCCTGGACAAGGGATTCTGCAGCCATCATTTTCTGCAGGAGATTTCCGTTCCTATAAAAGTACCCCCCACAAATCGTCAGGGGAAGAAAATGTGGCTGAAGAGACAGCTTCCATAGAACGTGGCCAGGTAGCAGGGGTGTATTCATGTCCTCAAGACGGCTGCACTCGTGTTTTTCAAAGGCTTTCAGCCTTAGAAAAGCACTTGTCGCTTGAAAAATGTACCAGGGTACCAGAAAAAATTCTTTAATGGACTTGGCAAAAATTGGCTACAAATCGTATTTGGAGGAAAGTGTGGGAAAGCTGCCATCACTTCAAGCCCCTGTACGACAGGAAGATTCTCGTGTTTCTCTGAAAGAATGATGGGCTCTTAGAGTAGTAAGGAAGGCTTACAGGTTCAGTGAAAAGCAAAAGTCGTACCTTTTATCTAAATTTCGAATAGGGCAGACGACAGGCCACAAGCTTGACGCAGAGGTAGTTGCTCGAGAAATGCGGCGTGCCCGGGGCACCGATGGTGCACGACTATTTCAGTCATCAGAATTCCTCACAACCACCCAGATCACCTCCTTCTTCTCAAGACAGAGTGCTTTAGTACGCCAGAGAGATCCTGATGAGGCTGATATCCGAGCAGCTCAAGAGGAGAGTAATTTTAGCGAAGCAAAGGAGACTGTCGCGTCAATACAACTTGACCATCCCCTGATCTACGATCAGTACGATCTTTGTGAAATGGCGCTAAATGACTCTTTGAAGATCCTGAAGCTACCCATGCTGCAGCACATGTGTGAAGACCTTGGCCTCGATATACCATCAAAGCCCATGCGTAAAAAGGCCCCGTACTTGGCTCTACTGAAAGAGATTGTCAGCAAATGTACTTGCCAAAAGTCATCGTGATGCTGACTTTCTCTTTAGTTTAGCAGAATAGAAAAGTGAGGAAGAAACGAATTAACGGTGACTCGTTCCTAATCGTCAGTTACTAGTTATCTCATTTTTAAAGCTCGTAGAGTAATTAGAAGTTCTTTAGTTTTGTTCTGTTTTTCTTTTAATCATGCCAATATTGACCCTCACTTTCCTTTTCTGGTCTTCACATTGGTAATGAAGTTTACTCATCTGGTAACTGACACATGCAAACTGACAGACGTGAGAGTATTCAACCTACATTTCTTTCCTCTCATTTTGAAGTGCGGGATTTCTTTCTATAATTTAACGACATAATTATTGAAACTGCCATAAACCTGCAAGACTCCTGGCCTTGAATAATAACACCACACACCAAATAAAAAGAAAAAGATTTATTGGAGCCGAACGTGCTTGATACTAAGAGTGTGGGTTGAAACTAAAACGAAAAAAAAAAAGCAAAAAGGTTACAAGTTGCGACTAAGGTAAATAGAGTAAAGAAATAACAAAACTGCAAAACGAGGACTGTGAAGTACACTTACATTGTTTTGGCCAGAGAAAACTTCTGTAAAGAGGACTGCGAATAACGCGAAGAGGCTAGAAACAAACTAAACAGAACTGCGCTAAGCGCGGACCAAACTGAACTCACAAACTGTACTGACAAACTACGATATTCAAATACGCTAGAAAATGCGGAAAATAAAACTATAGAAAGGCGCTAATGAAGATGAAACAGCACGGAAACGCTAACGAGGGCACGAAAACTGACAGAAAGAGATAAACACCTAAATTAACGCCAAAAAGAAGACTAAACAAATGAACGAAAGGAAATATAAACTAATTTGCGTACGCAAAGGAAAAACAAATTAGGCAAGAACGAATAATCAAAAAAAATGTTACACTTGGATCTAACAATTATTTCATTTGCGGTTTCTACGCGGGTATGTTTCAGCACCCCCGACACGTTTCCAATGGCGTTACGTTGCGTGACATTGATAATCACAAGGATAACAAGAACTGTCGCCTTGCATTTAATTACTTTGAAGGTCAAAAGTCGCCTTTCCATGTATTTAAACCTACAGAAAATGAGTTCTCAAAGTAAAAGATAAAAAAAAATCTAATTTATCAGCATGGAATCAAGTACTAATCTACTAAATAGCTTCTCTCGAATGTATCTTTTGCATTACTTGAATGTGAGTTGGTGCTAATGTAATATGTACTTCACTTGTAGATTTTTAGCCAAAAAATATTTTGTAGAACCTTTTCAAATATCTTACGGAATAATTTACTTGTCACTTTACATTTTCCGAGCTACAAACCGACACAGCAGAGGCCGGATCTAATTTGGAAATTTAACAACTCGATATGATTAAATTACGTTGTTGTTTGTTTACACACTTTGCATCATTTTGCTCGCTCAAGTCACAAACACTTCTGCCATTTTCGAAGGGAAGCAATGCGATTCCGAGCATCACACTTTCCACAATGAATGGAAAATAGCAATATTTCACGAATATGTTGTTGAAAATCTAAAATATGTGGTACCAGGTACATTTTTTTCGCGTGAAATATCACCCGTTTTTCGCTGCCATTTTACGCGGTCTGTGAAGATGTTCTTTCAAAAGCTAAAGTAATCCCAAAATCGATGTGCCCAAAAAAAATCACTCACTAGAATTGAATGAGAATAGCTGTCCTAATATCGTGTGGAGTTTGGTGTTGATTGATTCCATTTTCATCCTTAAACGGGGCTTGGTTTTTGCAGTTAATTTTTGACTGTGCGTCATGCGGAGCCTGAGCTCCGGAAGCCTGAAAACCGCGTTTTCAGATTTTCGCAAATTTATGAAAATTTAATAATCGCTGAAACTTAAAAACATGATTTTTGAAAATAGTTTATCAAAGGGTATCTTTGAGCAAAATATGAGCAATTCACCAAAATGGTCGCTGACGGACAATTTTCGATCCTGACAGGCAGCCATTCTTAAGCACTCAACTAGTTGTGATCGTAATCTATCTTCTTCATGAATATAGGTTTATTTTCTAGGCGATCGTATATTTGAAGGCAATATTCATCGAAATAAACCAATCTATAGATTTAAATTTCTAATGACTTAGTATCTTTATGACTGTCCTTCAAATAAGACCGCAGAAATCGAGAATGCCTATTCATGCCCACATTCATACTAAGGAACTTCTGGAGAATTTTACCAGGTTACGTAGTTATGATGTAACAGCACCAATATAGTTGCGTTACAAGCTTACGGAATTTTGTTGAATTTTGTTTTCAAATATCACTACAGTGAAAGTTAGCATTGCAGAGGAATTTCAATAAGCGAGAGAAGGAGTCGATCATGAAGATGTGCCTAACAGTTTATAATAGTCTAGTTTACGTCATACCCATCTATAAATAAACATGGATGGCGAAGCGTGCTATTAAGACGGAAGAAGTTAAAATAAGAATTATTCTGAAATATACAAGCACTTTCCTCTCTACACTGCTCAAATGCGATAGGTCAAAACGCTTCAAGCTTCGATTGACCTAATATATCCCAGCTAAGACGAGCGAATATTCCAGAATAAATAATCAATTATTCCATGAGCGCGGAGAGACACTGGGAGAGTAGAATGTCTCGCCCACAGAGCACATCACTACGACCCAAGAACGTCTCGCACTAAGAGCTTTTGACTCGCCGCTCGTTCTAAATTGTTGGAATTCAAACATTTGGACACAAAAGTGATAGTCTGCATGACGCTTTTCTAGGGGAGAATTGTTTTTTAGGCTGAACACTAAACTTTGGCCGTTAGCCACCGTTGTTTTAAAGGCATACGAAGTAATTAGCATGTCATAGGCGAGATGAATAAATAACAATAATTTCCATTTATGCATAACGAACAGATGGCATACTAGCTTAAGCTGCTCGTTGATAAAACAGAATTTTGTTTAGGACAACTTTCATTTAACAGAGCTCATAAATAAATTACCGTTCTCACCATCAAATATTTTTTAGTTGCTTCTTCTACAACACTTAAACTACAAAAAGTATTTTAATACCGTGAAGTTTCCCAATTTTATTAGAAAAACAATGCTCTACATCAGGTGCAAGTTCCTTTTTGTCCATTGGTCCGTCTATGACAGAAAAAAAATGGAGACTACCGCCATGAACATGTGTTCAGAGATCATGATTTGCATTAAAATCTAACTCGGCTTTTTAAAGGCTTTTTACGAGGATGCCGCAAATCCGCAACTCTGAAGCGGTGTGAATCAAATATAAGTGAATCTGGCAAAATGTTCAAAAACCCGGTAATATTTTGTATGCTGGGTGAGTACGACCCTAGTTATTCCTGTTTGTTCTGCAGTAGCTATGAAACCAATCGAAATTGACTCTCCATTTGTAAAATATTTATTCCGATGTTTAAACTTACGGAACTCTAATAATGAAACATGCGAGACTCTTAACATGTCCTCTCTAGTTGCTGTCTAATTATTAAAGCTAATTATCATCATTATCGTTATTATTAGTTTCTCAATATTTTCTCTTTCCATACAATGCAAATTAAATGGAAAATAATCACCCGTAATGACACATTCGTATAAGTTGTGCGCTAAGTTAGTACCATTTTAATTATATCTTGGCTTTCCATTTGTGACACATTTATATCCATTTTGGATCGTCCTGTGTTCACCAATTTACCAAACCAAACAGAGAAGAAATGTCAGGTGGCGGATATTTGGCACTGTTAATTAAACCAAAACAAAATAGATTTAAAGAAGTCCGCGCTAAACTTTCAGTTCTTAATCAGAAGTGAATCTCTTATAAACTGGATTACTGAAGCCTTTTAGATTCCATAAAGTGCAACGTAGGTTTCCTTAGAGCGTTCGGATGAGGCGTTATTCAGATATCGCAGTACCCAAATTTTTAGAGCTTTCAAATTGTTAACATTCAGAGTAGATGACTGCTGACTGCTTGCCAAAGTGGATGTCATGGTTAATTAAAACATATTTTTCTTCTAAATTATTCTTCTTTATGCCCTAAAGCAAACTTCACACTCAACACATTCCTCTTCTTTAAAAAAAAAATATTCGGGCTCTGGCGGTTCCGCAGGTTCCGCTTCCTGCTGATCCATAGTTTTGTAACTCCCAAGAATATGGAAAAATCCTCACAAAATTTTGGAGCCCAACCACTCAAGATTCAAATTGTGCAGAAGTTTTATTTGAGCGGTCAGATTTGATACCCGATTCATTCACTTAAAATGCGAGCTCAAACGAAAAATTGTTTTCTCTGGATAGCACTTAATAAGTTTACATCTTTTCATTCATTTATAGTTCGGTTGCGCTCCAAATAGCCCGTTAAAAAAATTTTCCGAAGGACATTCCTAAAGGGTTTATCGTATCCTTAAAAATGTTTCCACATGTGAAAAGTTTTGTTCAGCTAGTTGGTGAATTGCGGAGATGCTGCATTTTCTTAATAATTTCTCCGTCAACTCCCTAGGAAGGTAATTAAATTCATGAATAGATGTTAAAGGGCATGTAGCAAATAAAATGTATTAGTACTCGTCTTACTCGAAATCTAATAAACTTTTTCATTGTTTCAAATGTTACTCTTTAGATAACAATCAATTTATTTGTCCATTTTATCTTCTATAGTCATCCTTCGTTTGTTGATGAAATTGCCAGGGACAGGTGAGGCAGCTTCATTTCGATTTAATATTTATGTTCCTTTAAATGGACGGGAAAAAAGATAATACCTGCCAAATTATCATATTAATTAGTTATAGACTTCCTGTTAAATTACATTGGATTGCGATTCAAAACGTGAGTTGGAAAGCAAAACAAAATGTCAAATAATAACGGTGCTATTACCCTGATCTCCCCAGGATCCACTTTTAAAACCTGGCCTGATTCTAATATTTGCTTCAGTGATGTAGAGGGTTTAATGCCCATCGTCTGTTATTAAAATTAACAATATAAAAAGTACTTTCTCGTCTTTATCATTATCGCTTTCACTGTTGTTATCATCAGTATACATTTTTTCGTTTATTTATTTATTCATTTATTTTCTTCTTATAGAGTGCCAACCAACCTGTTTCAAAAACTCCTCTTACATATTTTCAAAAAGCAAAATTTACAAGCCTTTTAATAATGAAGTCTGCTCCATCTTGGGAGGTTATTTAGTCTCCATCGAGAGTGAGGAAGAATGGCAGTTTATCAATCATGAGATTCAGAAGCGTGGTAGTTGGAATACTTCGGCTACTAATGCGTGGCTCATTGGTTTGGAGAAGAAAGACGGGGTTTGGATATGGAAGAGTGGAGAACAGCTAAATATTTCGAAATGGCGAGATTCTGAGCCAAATGTTAACGACGAAAGGGTGGAAATATCCATGAACAGAGGCCTCTTTAATGGTATCTCTCGGAACGATAGAGGAGATGCCTACATTTGCGAGATGCCCGGAGGTAAGATCACATTCCAACCATATTTTTATTTGGGTAATGAAAAAGGTAATTTAAGAGGCCTCCAAGCAAACTTTGAAACATTTTTTAACAAGCATCTGTCATAATTTAATAAGAAATAGCAAAAAAGTGCTGGTTGGCAAATAAACTGAACTGGACAGTAATTTTAAATAAATTTTGAAGTTGTGGGAGTTTGCTCGTAGAACTGGTCTTTCATCAAAAGGAGAATTTTAAAGCAGCTTTTTCTCGTTGAATTACTTTGTTTACTGTTGCGAAATTTACGGTACCAATGTCCAGTTTGAACGGACTTGCAAAGACTTACCGAAAGCGTATTTGAAGTATAGAAGACCTCGCTCACTGTTCTCCAAGGAACAAATTATTTGAGAGAAATATTCAGATACATAATGAATGAAATTACCCCTAATGAATTCAATTGCAAAGAAATACCTCACGTTTTAACTGTCTAACTTACTTCTAGTAAGGTTTAGGTTAATTACAAGCGGCTTTTAGGCCGCGCGTTAACCCTTCTAATGACATAATTGCTACCAATATTCATCTCAAAACCAATTCTTTTTTACAGGCAAACAAAGTGATCTAAGAGAGAGAAAGAGAGAATTAATAAGTTTTTATCAATCGGCTTGATTTGTTCCAAAACGATTTGCTTAAATATACTGTCCAGCCGGTAAAACCAAACAAATTTATAAAAAATGGCAACAAAGCAAGAGATGTAATCGGCGGCTCGCTCAAGGGATACCGTGCCCGTGGGCAAAGATAGGAAAACCCGGACCGCATTAAGTACTAATAAGATTCCAGGATTCGTTACCATGCCCTCTGAGAAAAACAAATGATAAATGCAGTTCTTTTGAGAAAGGCTATCGGAGAAAAGCGTGTCGGAAGTGTAAGCGCTAACCTGAGAAGTATTGCTGGTAGCCTTTAGGTCATGGTTAGACTTGACCTCAGGAATTTAGGGAAATCTAGGAAATGTTACTTTAAAGAGGAGGCATAACGGGTTTGAACAACCTAATTTAATTGCAAGACTGACTTTAGATTCTAAACTGCATGAGCTAACCCTAATTAATTTATCTTTAGTTTTTATGTCCCTATTGATTATCGTTACCCAGATAATCTTTTGAGATTGTCGCGTGCACTTTAAAGGTTTGCTCTTTGCCCGTAACAACTGTATACGGTTCAATGCGTATCTCCAGTTGCACATTTATGGGAACCTACATTTACATTTAATTTTACGTTTTTTAAGTCTGATTAGATGGAGGAGGAAGAATATGGGGCGGAGTGGGGGAGGTGTCAGCTCAACGAGGAACTAAGTAATATTCAAAAACTCGACTACCAAAATTACATGAATTCACAAATAACCTTATAATCATAATCTTAGCTAATGTCAAGTTAACTAATCCACAAAAGCAGGCCAGGGTGGCAGACGCCGTAGCGAAAAAAGATGTATAGTACTGATTGACACTGATCAAACAAACACATATGATGTAAAAAAAGAAAAAAAGAATTAATTGGGGAATGAGTCCCATTTTCTGTCTCATTCATTTTTTCCTTTGTTGTGATTGTGATTATAATCTTTTAATGTTATCAATGCTATTATAATTATCACTTCGTTTATCATCATAAGGATAATTGGTATCTTTGTTTTCATCTTCATCATCATGTAGAATGCCCAAAGATAACTTTTAAAAACTCTTGGTACATAATTTCGGTGGATGGAGAGTCCTGGTACTGGAGCAGAGACACTTGTTCAAGTCTAGGCGGGGACCTAGTTTCCATTGAAACCCAAGAAGAATGGAATTTGATTAATGACGAAATTCAAAGGCGAAACACTACGAACTATGAAAATAAATGGAGAATTGGTTTAAGAAAAAGGGCCAGGAATTGGACCTGGGTGAGTGGAAGACCGCTGACTATTTCCAAGTGGGGACAAGGGGAGCCAAGTGGTGAACACGACGCGGCTTTCATGTACAAGAGGTTCCGTAATAGCGAACGGGGCGTGTTTGGAACTTATAATAATGAAAGTTGGAAAAAACAGCAAGCTTATATTTGTGAGATCCCTAAGGGTGAGTTGATATGTTGTTGTTTTTTTCCTTTTTTGTATTGTTATTTTGAGTAAACTCAAAGGCACTAGAAGCGCTTAAGGGCAATAAACACTTATTTGCCAACGTTTGTGGTACTCACGAGAAAAGTTATAAAAACCCTCAGACAGTCAGAATCAAGATTACACTTACCTTTGCGTAAATTAAAATATGTTTGAAACAATCTCAATGAACGTTTTCACAATATACATGTCTACCTTCAACCTTGTGAACAGGGGAAAGTTACAGATGGTTCTTTTACTATCACTTTTACGAATAACAACGGTAATGAAACTGATGGTGAATACCAGTTGCAAAGAATTCTCAGTCCAATTGCTTTTTTAGATGATAACACATGATGATGTGAAGTGGGTTATCTTTTTGTGAAGAGCTTGTGACTCATATCGGTTGAGAACCATGCCAATTATCGTCTTCTGAAACAAATTGTTCTTGAGTGGAAAATTCACTTTTAGCAGCCATTGGTCCCATGTGAATTTTTTTCAGTAGTGTTGGATAATGCGGTTCGAATATCTGATAAAATGCAGGGTGTTTAGAATGAAATGACACGTGAAGTGTAAACATGGAGTGAATCTAATGAGGCCAAATGGAATTTTATTGGTGGAATACAATCCAAGCAATTACCAAATGTTCATCCAGTGCAATGACTGGGTATATTTTGATTGGACTTCGAACGTTGTTTTCATAGTACGCGACGGAAGTAAGCTTTTTCAGTGGCCGTTGTATGAAAAGGAGCGGATAAAACGCTTTTAAACTTAAAAATGATACAACAAGTTAAATGCGAACCTTTCATATCCCGATAAATCTCAACCTACATCGACAAGGCTCTTGCGAAGGCCACGAACCCTTTCATTTACCAAATGAGTTCAAAATTTCAGGTTAATGTAATTGTTTGCGCACGGCCCTCTGATTCCATAACATCATTTACAAGAAAACAATACCAAAACGCTGTGATTGGGGCAAGATATCCAAATGTTATGTGACGGGATGTATACCCTAATGTGGCAGTCGGATTGGTGTGAAATGCATGCAAAGAAAACGGCAATCTGATCGCTGCGAAATACATACCCTTATGCGGCAGTCTGATTGCTGCGAGCAAAATACCACTCTACGCCCAAACAAAGTACAACAAATAACACGTTCTTAGAAAAGTAAAGCTACAAAATGAATGAATTGACAGAAGCCATTACTTGTTAATCTTTTCCTCTCACAGTGGTGTTAACAGTGGGGATGGTCAGGGTATTTGTGATGTATTCCAATAGTGTCCTCTGGCATAGCACACATCAATCAGTTTTCATGTCGAAGATGGAATGTTTTGCGAAACGTTCCCCTTTAAACACTGTTGTATCGAGGAAAGTGATTTAGTTCTCTGATATTTCAGCCGTGAATTTAATAGTAGGGTGGAAACAGTTGTGCGATAAGCTGGAGTAGTGTCTCCTAAAAGGCTAATGTTCTCTCAGTAAGGCCGTCACAACCTGAGATCATAGGTCTATCGACCAGTATAGGTTTGTGTATTTTCGTGAGCGTATAGAATATTGGTATTCAGAGCGGATTGGGAGTTTGAGAAGCCATTTCTTAGTCATGTCATCAATGTTTTTGCCCCGATTTGGTTAATGATTTCATTAAACCTTTTCCGCGTGCTTTTTACTAATGGTGCTCTGAGAGGTTTGTAGTGAATGCTACTACTCTGCTGTCGCGTTGCAATTTTGACCTCCTCTATCTTTTTGTCTTATTTGTGATGACTGTTGTTAAGATATGTCTGCTTTTTTGAGGTTTAAAGCAGAGTTGTTTTTCAACTCTTGTAGAGCTGTGACCTCATTGCGTGACAAATTATGTTTTGGCTTACTACAGTAACCTCTTCAAGTTGTGCTTTGACACTTTCTAAGTAGCTCTCAAGGACAATAGAGGGCTGAACCGATGGCATCTAGTTTGATTTAACACAAAATGGGTGCGTTTCTTTGTTTTGTCCGTGAAAGATGTAGAGGCGTACGCGTCTCCCAAATTTTTCATAATCTCGCAAGAGTTGTTGCCTAATTTTAAATTCGTTTGTCACGGGTGTTGGGATGAGTTTAAGACATTTTGATAGCACGCTGATTGACTTTCAGAGAGTTGACAGTTTGAGAATTTTTTTCGGAATTTTTCTTTTGTCTCCCTAACATTAGCTAAAAGGCTAAATTTTAAAGTGCGTCGACGCTCTTTGCGTCCAAGGCTTTTTTCTGCTTCCGGTATTGTTACAGCTAGCTTTTTAAGAGTCAGAGAACATACTGACATATTTTCCATCGCTTTTATTTGCAAGTGTATAAATAAGCTCTTTAAGGTCGAAAATTCATTCCTTCATTCGGCTATTCACTGTTTTTTTACACTGTTCGCCGAGCGCTTTCCTTTTAGCGGTTGCCTATCTACCTGTATGTTCTTACGAGCTGAGAGTTCGTAGTTAGCCCCCGTTTCTTTGGCTCTCAGTCTTCTTTGGTGAAAGTTAGTCATGGAATTAACTAAGCCTTGTTGACCTTGTCTTTTTATTTCTTTTACTTCGAACAATATATGCGCCATTCCTTTATAATACTAATTAGTCGCTATTAACCTTTATTTAAATTGTCTCATATTCATATTAAAGACGTGTATGGTATTGTCTTCAAAGAAGAGAGGAGGCTTTTCAAACTAATTAGATAAATGTTAATATTTCTTTTTTTTTTCATCCTTTCGTCATCAGAAGAATCATTAACAGTATCACCACCAACATGGACAGCATCACCAACCTGGACAGCATCACCAACCTACACAGCATCACCAACATGGACAGCATCACCGACATGGACAGCATCACCAATATACACAGCATCACCAACATACACAGCATCCCCAACCTACACAGGATCACCAACATGGACAGTATCGACAACAATGACAGTTTTACCAACACCGACTTCATTATCATCATCAACAACTGAAGGTTGCTTATTTTCCGAAAGTTAGGCTTTTTCCGATTTCACTTGGCATCTTTTCAGCTTTCACGCCACCCCTTTCTGTAGCGAGGGCTTTGTCTTAAAAGTGTGGGAAAGACAGTATCCAGTAGTCTAATTCGTGTTTCTGAAAAACGCTATTGTGGCTAGTTTCATAACCGAACATAAACGGGTATACAAGAGAAACTCTTTAGTATTTTGAGTAAGGGGTATTTCTTGAGGTAATTTTACAATGATTCCATGACAGAAATCTTAGGAACTCTGTTCTGTTTACTATTATATGACAATCTAAAGAAAACAGTTGCGTTGGAAATTTGGAAAAGCAATCTGAATGTGTCTTCCAATGGCTACTTCATCTTTGTCGAGGAACACTGATGACAAAGCAGAACCATTCTGGTTAACAGTAAGCTAAGTTTAAAAAGTAACAAACTTTTGCTTTTTGTTACAACGCCTTTTAGGTAAGACGCAGGACCTTGTTGCAGTCATTTCTGGCGGAGCTGAGGTGATTCGAGGACTCAAAGAAAACATCACATTGGATGGCTCACTCTCATATGACCCTGAGGCTGCACATGGTGACCAATCGGGAATGACCTTTACATGGCATTATGGTGAGATTACTAGGAATTACTCCTCTGTGCAGGGAAGGAAGAGAGACTTCTTTATTGCGGTAAACGAGTCAGCTTTTCAATATAATAGAAGAGCATCTGGCGTGCGAGTTTACTTGAATACAGAGGCTATTTCTCACAGTGATATCTACGTAGCTAGACTGGTTGTGACCAAAGACTATCGCAATGCTAGCGCTTATCAAGTCATCCATTTCTCGAATGGAGATCCCCCTAAAATATATCAAAGGTAAGAAAGCTGGCGTGTTGTCGATGCTATCATTGTGGCTGTTTCTTGTTCTTTTTGTTGCTACTGATATCCCTATTTATTTTCCTATTTTCTTATTGTTGCTTCTGCTTCAGTTGAAGTTGTTGCTGTTGTTGTTGTTGTTTGTTTGTGATGTCTTGTCTTGTATGCCCGAAGTGCTGCTGTATTTTGCCTTTCTTTCTCTGTTGCAGTTATTATGACTACCGTTGTTCTCAACAAGCAAGGCCGTAGTTACGCTACATTGATCTACATTCTCATTTAGTAATCGACATTCGTTCCTTATTTCAGGTGTTTCATAAATTGTCTGCCTAAAATCAGCCCCTCAGTACGAATTAGTGTCCGATCAGAATGCAAGGGATTACAGTGCTTCAAAATTTCTTCGTATGAGTGGATACTCTACCAGCGATATGAGGGAAATACGTCCACTGTTTGGCAAAGAAAATATAATTTAGAACTCATTACAAGTACACCTCTAAATGCAAGCAACATTGTTATAAATGGAGGTTCCCTTGCTGCTGGAAATATGTACCGCTTGGCATTATTTATCACAACTAACGACGGTTTATGGGCGATGTCAGCCTACGACATTTCCACCGCGTTACCGCCCACAAGGGGGACATGCTCGATCACTCCGTCAAGTGGCATCTCCTTGGAATCACACTTTAATCTGAGCTGTATCAACTGGACAAGTGACAGCACCCCTCTGTCCTACCGGTTTCAATATAGACTAGAGAACGGTATGTACACTGTGTTATATCATGGCGTCAACAACTCCATAGTTACCTTTGGGATACCGCCTGGGAACAATGCAGAAAACTATACCATGAGATTCAACGTTGTTGTGACTGTTAGCTTCGGAATTTCTGCCTCTCCTGTTAATTTAACAGTACAGGTAAGTTAAGTTGGTAGGTTCTGTAATATTGATGTAGTTGGGAAATTTTGTTGACATAATTTCGTCATTTTTTGAAAGCTAGCCATCGGAGGGTAAAAAAGCAAACTTTTTCTAAACATGTAACCTACCCAGTATTGACCAATGCTCTTTCTGTAGGTTAAACCTTCTCAGAGCCTAAGACCAGATGAAATCACAAGCCTGGAGGCCATGATCCAGGAAGTCATCAGAAAAGGAGACTTGGGAAAAGCGGCACAATTAGCAAACTCTGTCCTTCAAATTGTTACACAAGAAACCAAGATGAATTTGGAGAAGAAAATCGAGGTAATTGCGATTACAAATGTTTTATATTTCATGGACGCACTATTCGTGTAGTAGCATAATGATATCTCTGCGTATCCAAGTATTTGCACATACGTGTGTTAATGTATTGTGGTACTAATGACTTTTATAATCCAACTGCACTGAGTAGACTACAAATAATACACAGAGAATAATACATGCTCCCGTAGATATAAAATTTTTCTAGGAGCTTTTAACTCGATAGCTCACGAGTGAGCGCAGCGAAAGAGTGAGATGTCGAGTTGAACACGAGAAGAGAAATCCCATATCTACAAGCAACCATGAATTACTTTGTTTATCATACAAACACAATAGCTCTTTACTGAGAAGAAAAGCCGACTTCATTTATGAATTAAAACAAATGAATCGAAATTCCCCGAATAATAATCGTAGACTATGTTGGCCCTAGCTCCTAAGATGGAAAAATGCGTTGAATCATGATTAAAAAAACAACAATGGTCGTAATTTTCAATTTAAAAAATTCTCAGCTATTGACTTTGTCCTTACGACAGAAGAGGTCTTTCAGGTAGACGGCCAAAATCGGCTACTGGCAAATCTTGCAGTTGTCGATTTTCATCCTCAGCCGGGAGAAATGCTAACACCACAGCCACTGAATATGTAGCTTTTGGTTTTTCTTTTAGTATATTGGTTTTCTTCCCCTTCTAAGAAAGTTTCAACCTCTCTGTCTGTCAGCAATACGGATTTTTAGTGTTTTAGCCGCCATAATTCGAGAAAGCTCCGACAAACAACTTTAATTCAGAATCGTGAAGGCTTCGCCTTTAATTCATCAACCAGACCGAGTGGCGCCAAAGGCGAGTGACGTGTCAGCAGCTGATTGGCTTTATCAACACACGTTAAAAATACGATATTTTTTCACGTGTGTTATTACGGCTTTTCTCAGGGCCAAGAATCCCTGTATAACACCGCAGTTTATGCGATAAATAGTATTTATGTGAACTAATTTATTCGTGTATTCGTGCACTCATGTACTCGTATAGTAGTGTACTCGTGCATTCCAGTATTCGTGTAGACGTTTATGTTTGTGTACCTGTGCTGTCGTATATTAGCATGCTAGAAGGTTCTTGCATTAACATAAATGCGATTGAACTTCATTGCATTTCAAGGTTGTAGACTTTGTAATTAAAACTATTACGTCAGTGAAGGTAAACAACACTGCAGACCTGCTTCAAAGCTCCTCCGTGATTGGTTCTGCCCTTCAAGTCTTAGAAAAAGTCTCTCCCGAGTCATTGGTAGGTAAAATAAGGCCGATCGTTTATCATAAAGAATGACACACATGTAGAGGGATATAAAATTGCCACAATTGACATAAAAATTATTGATTGCTTTTTTCATGAGCTAGAGTTCTACAGCGCTGTCGGTTGTCTTGATTTAGTTTTATCATGCACAGGCTAAAGATGTTTGAGAATAAATGCCAAAAGGCGTTTTAGAATTCCTTTACCTAAACAAAAATGGTTTAAAGGCAACGATACCTCTCTAAACCCGGGCTCCTAGAAATAGAAATGTACTGTGCTGAGCAGCAAATAATTCCATGTTTGTTCATAACGCACTTTCAGGAACTGTCGTTATCGGCTGTCGATTCGCAAACGACCTTCTTAAGGTCTATCGTCCAGTTGAAGGACGTTGCTGATATGTCTTTAGTCACTCAATCAGCAGAAAACTTAGTTTGGTGTCTTCGAAGTGTGCTAAAGATATCCGCAGAGATGGCTTCAATAGATTCCATCTTAAGCTTCCAAGAGCAGGTATTTTGTTAGCTGTTGTAGTCTAACAGCGAAATATAGTTACATATGAAACTTCAAGCTGCACTTGAGTCGGCTTCCCTCATTCTTAACTGACACATTGCGTGTCAAGCTGGTGCCGCTGTCAAATTACGTGATAAAGTTGCCATTATCGCTACTTACAATAGGTCGTCGCAAGCCTTACAAGTGCCTCAAAAAATTAATTTTTTTTTGTAATTGTCCCTGCTAAGCTCTTTTTGTTAGTCTAGCTTTGCTTCTTTTTGTTATTTCTACCTGTTTGCTCGTGATGTTTTGTTTCATTTTACAGGGTGAGAGGTCTACTAATGCTGCCCTAAAGGTGCTGGGAAAAGTTGCAGACGCATTGTTAGCCCTGAGAGTCCCAGGTGAAAACACGATATCGATCTCCACGAGTCAACTGAACATGACATTAGGGCGACATAGCCCGAATAAACTTGCAGGGCTGCAGATAAAGGGTGGAAGTGGCAGCTTCATTTTACCACCATGGCCTGTCACAAGAAGGAATAGAACAAGTTTTGTCGACACCCAGGTAAGGGATTACATCAAAATAAGAAACGAGCGCATGTCAAAATCGATTTAGTCGTGGGTGACTTCGGAAAGTCTGATAACCCAAGACCAAACGCATTGGAAGGTACAGTCTTTGTTAGGCATCCTGAACTCTTTTTCTCGTTTGGCTTCCATAATTATGGTCAGTTAGCGATAATTATCATGTCTCTTAATCCTCAATTCCTTAAAGTCAACAAAAAGTCTTGATTTATTCTTATTGCAGATGCTATCAATGTCATTCAACCCCTACACCTGGGACAGCACCAAGGAGCGAGTCGACTCTGAGGTTCTATTTCTGGACTTAAAGGACAATAAAAGCGAGCTCTTGGAAGTGTCAAGTCTACCAGAAGACATTGTTATCGTTATTCCATCAAAACCTCGGACAATGCCCAAGGAGCTATGGTACTTCACGACGGATGACGATTTACGTTTCCACGAGATAACTGTCAAGTACGAAAACACTCTGATACAGGTAGAAGTCAAACCCCAAGAGCCAACTGTACATCTGTTTGTTTACTTGCGATTTGGTCAACGGCCAACCACTCGAAACTACGATCTCAATGCCACAATCTCTCAAAATGTACAGTGCGTTTGGACTGCAAGCGCGCATTACAAAAAGGAGAGACAACCAGAATGCTCGTCGAACCCACCTACTCCAATAGCAACATTGGCCAGGCATCCTGGAAAATACTTTCTGGGCGTAAAAAACTATAATGCCACCACGACCACCCCACACAGGAGAAAGAAAAGATCGTGTTTTACAGCTGGACGACAAAAACGCTCTTGCGTCGAAGTCAAAGATTCCCCACCTACCCTACCCATGAGTAAAACTGCATCTGTGACACCAGCTTATGATTCCAAAACCGATCAGAACTATACTCTCAGGGTGACCTTCGGTAGCTGTGTATACTGGTCAGCGAAAGTTGAGATGTGGGTAACAAAAGGCTGTCGGGTGAGTCGGTGTAAAGTCTTAACATTATCGAATAATTTTTATAATGTGGAATTAGTTCAGACACTTTTCAAAGAATTCGTGGGTTTCACGTAATTGAGGAAAAATGAGTGCTCCATTGTGATCATCTTCGCTTATTTGGCAATTGAAAATCTAGACGACAAAACTTTGTCGAGCCCGTGTGTAGTCTTCCATCGTAAAAAATAAAATTATTCTCATAGCTAATCACAACCTTTGAATACCTTTGAATGGACAAGACGCATCATTAGCACTGAAAACCGAAACAGTGATTTTCTCTCTGGACAATTCCAGATTTTAGGAGCATTGGACAGATTTATTAATTGCAGCTGCGATCACCTGACATCCTTTGGGGGAAGTCTTTTGGTTAAACCGAATCCTATCGACTTCGACAAGGTTCAAGTGCAGATTCAAAAGTTGCCAGAATCTGGAAATATCACAGTTATTTTGGCGGTGGCGTTCGTTTTCTTAAGTTACGTGATTGTGCTTGTTATCGTCAGGAAGACAGACATAGAAGACTCTAAAAATGTAAGTTCTGAACATATTCTGTATTATGTAGAACCTAATACGCTTTGAAAACTTGCAGAATTCATATTTTTCTAGGTATCCTCAAAAAAAAGTGATCAGCAAACTTGGAAGAAATCACAATAATCATTTAAAGTTTCCAAGTTTTTTAATATCAACAATATATACATTTTTTTTTCTTTAAGTAAGGGAAAAAGTAAAAAAAAGTAAATCACCGATTCATTAATGGTATTATCATTTTTCTTAAGAACGTTTTACCAGTCCATTTGCCATCCTCTCCAGAGAGTACATATAGATACGAGATAGTAATAACTACAGGAGTCTGGATATACTCAGGCACAACAGCTCAAGTTGCTATGGAGATTTACGGTTCTGACGGAAGGAGTGGCATTCTTCAGCTCAGCCAAGAAGAGACTGGTTCAATTGACGTGTCCTTCTCTCGTGGTAACTCGGCCATGTTTGTACTGTATGTTAACAAATCTCTTGGAGTGATTCGACAAGTGAAGATTGGTCATAACAACTTTGGTGACAGTCCTTCGTGGTTTTTAGAGGAAATTTTCATTCGGGACGTACAATCCAATCAGTCTTGGAAATTTATGGTCAGTCAGTGGTTTGCTCTTGAGCGCAGAGACGGGCGTATCGAGCGAATGTTTGAAGCAACGGTATCTCAAATGGACTTTGCCAGTGAGGTTGCAAAACGCTGGCGGAGAGGGCTTACGGAGCTACACATCTGGGTGTCAGTTGCTGCCAAACCAAAGAGAAGTCACTTTTCAAGAGTACAGCGAGTTTCTTGCTGCCTTTCAGTGCTTTTGACATCCATGTTTGCAAACGCGATGTTTTATGAGCTCCAAGGCAAATATGAACAACCTATTCAAGTTGGACCGCTGAAATTCTCGTGGAGACAAGTAGTTACTGGTATTGAAAGTGCGCTCATTGTGGCACCAATAAACATACTAATAGTGGTTTTATTTAAAAAAGCATCCAAAAAGTTCTCGAGTAACAACAGTCCTTGCTATAAAGCTAATGTAATCAAAGGTATCGCCTGGTTCTTGTTTTTCGGTTCTTGTGCTATTTCTGCTACGTTTACAATCTTCTATAGCCTGATTTGGGAAAAGAGTGTCAGTGAGCAGTGGCTGTCCTCAATGCTTATCTCCTTTGCTCAAGATGTCACAATCATGGAACCAGTTAAAGTGTTCTTTACAGCTGTAGTTTTGGCGGCCATTATCAAGATGAAGGCGAAGAGATCAACGGTACCTGCATGTGAAGACTCTAATCAAGTTGAAAGCGGTTGCTCAAAGCAAAGGCTGTGGACGTTGAAATTAGCGGAAGTAGAAAAGATGAGGAAACGCCAGGCCAAGAAACAGAACCTGTCACGTTATTTCACAGAGTTGGGTATCTACTTGGTTTTCGTTTTCTTGTTAATGGTAGTGTGCTATGGAAACAGAAATGACCATCGCTACTTAATGACCAGATCAATCCGAGATGGACTGCCCAATTTTAACAATGTGAGTAACATTTATTGTGTTTGGATAAATCGTTAAAAGACTGATATTACCCAACGATTGATGTAGTCACAATTGTAAGTAACGTATTAATTTTCATTGAACTCAGATGGCAGATGATAGGAAGTACTGGAGCTGGCTGCGGAAAGTTTTCATTCCTGGAGTGTTTTCCGGTAGATGGTACAACGGTCAGGAAGAGAAAAAACAATTTACATTGGTAATAAACGCTCTCTTCTCGTCGGGATGGCTCGATTAAGGCAACTGAGAGTGAAATCGAGTAAGTCCTTTCTTTTATTTACTGTTAAGTTTAACTCACCCTAAAGGAGACGCCCAGAAAATATAATTTTTTTTTCTGTCAAAGTGTTAGGCATACGTTGTCAAGATTTTGATATTCTGCTTTATTTTGTATACACCTTTTAAAGAGAAAAAACGGGCACAAGTTAATATCCGGTTTTCAACTAAATTTTCCTACACGATTAAGAATATGGGAGATGTGCTATACCTGTAGATTGAATTAGTTCCAAAACAAACTTTCTAATAAATGTCCCTTTTTTTATTAAACTTACAGCACCATGCAACGTGTTAAAATACATGAAGACAACTTTCCAGGAATGTTACGAAGGATATTCGGAAACAAACGAAGACAAGACCGCTTTCTATGAACCGGGCTGGAGGTTTGTCGACAACTCTACAAGAGACGCAGATTTATTTCGACTTTGCCCGAAGCCATGGCGATATCAAAATGCGGAAGAAAGTGATAGCGGGTCAGAGTGGGGACAGTTCTCATTTTATCGAGGAGGAGGATTTGTAGCAGACCTCGGGTACTTGAACCATACGGGGTTCAAAGCCGTAACCACTTTGCAAAACAACGGTTGGCTTGACAGGCAAACCCGGGCGGTTCTCGCACAGTTTTCCGCGTTTAACCCGTCGGTGAATATTTTAGGTGTTGCCACATACTTTTACGAAGTTGAGGCATCAGGACTCAAAGAAGCTTTGGTACAAACTGACATTCTTTCTCTTGATCCAACAAACACAGCTTCATATCAGTTCTATTTGATTTGCATTTTACTATACGCTGTATCCGTTCTGGTGTTTTTGGGAAGAGAATGCTTCAAGCTTTACAATCACCGTTCCCGGTATTTCCAGTCCGTGTGGAATTGGGTGGAGATGTCCCAGGTTGTTTTCTCCGTGTTGGCCGTGGTTTTGTATATAAAACGACAAATCATAGTCTCTTCAACATGGGCAAGGTTAAAAGAAAACAGTTATGCAAATATAAGTTTCAAAAAAGCTATCATTTGGCATGAAGCAGAAAATGTTGTACTTGGAATCCTGATGTTTATCGTCACTGCAAAACTCTTGCGAGTCATTCGCTTCAATAAACATGTTGCTGTATTCTCCAAAGCATTGACGATATCTGCAGAATCTCTTTCATCCTTTAGCATTGTCCTATTGATTCTCTTCGTGGCATTTCTTCACGCCGGTGTATTGATGTTTGGCACTGGATCTGAGCGCTACTCCTCAGTGCTAAAAGCAGCTTATTTCCAACTCGAACTGACTCTTGGAAGAGTGAAAGCCAGACCAATCAGTGAATTAGCAGAGGTAAACAGCACATACGCTAAGATATTCGTCTTTGCTATTCTTTTCATCCTAACAATTATCTGCATGAACTTTTTTATCGGCGTAATAAACGATGCACTTCTTGATGCAAAGGATACCGCGAACGAAAGTGAGTTGCACGAGCTCGTTGATGAGGTTCGTTGCAAAGGCTCAAAAGAACGGAACACATTTTTCGATACTGTCAGCAGTAGACTGAGACAACTGAAAGTCTCCCAAGCATCAAGCACGGAAGAGAAAAAAGCAGTAGATAGAAGCATTACCCTTGATTCCACGAAGAGTTCAAAAGTCAACTTTGGCCAAATCAGTGAGGCCATCAAAGCTTTGAGGGGAAAAACAGGCCAAGAACCAGGAGAAAAACAGCCGAAATACTCAAGAGGAAAATCATTTTTCGATGGAATTAGCAAATTCTTGAAAACACTGGGAAGAATGAGCCATGACGAACACTGCAAAGGTAAAAAAAGGAAGAAAGTTCGATTTCAAGAGGATGTCACTAACTCTCATCTTCGGAAATTAGAGAAAAGAGGGTATGAATTGTTTCAGCGGCTTGACAGGGTTATGGCGGGATTCTCAAAAGAGGCGTAGGACGAAGAATATCTTTATTTAATGGAAACAATGCGAGCCTGTGACTTCTTAAGAGAGAGGAAATAGATAAATGGTGAAAGGAATAGATCATATACTCGAGAATTAGACTGAAAGATCGGGACTGTAGTCTACATTATCCCGTCATCACTGGCAAATGGCTGAAATGCTTCGCATGTATACGTATTAAATGTGTTCTTTTCTTTATAATTGAATTTCACGATTAAAATACAGAAAAACTTGATAAAGGTTGGTAACATAGAGGTGGCAACAAAAATGTAGAGGCGATCAAGTAGAAATAATTTTTTTGCCACTTTCCTTCGGAGTGTATTATGTTTGTATGTAGGTCCATCTAAATTAGATAATTAAAACGTAGCCTCACGACCTGAAGATTAGTTTCTCGAAGCGGTGCTTAGGGAAAGGCCTCGTTAGAATGCCAGCAATCATCTCATCAGTGGCAAGATAATTACACAAAATTGCTCCATTTAGTGCTTGTGGAGTACCAGCAAACGAAAACTACCCCTCGTCGGTGCTACCCCAAAGTAAAGAAGAACCAGACGAAACGTTTTGTCGCCTTTCCTCTACATTTGAGTGAATTCGACGCCATCTTCTCTCACAAATTACTTTTGACATGTACATTCAACCCTCTATGCTATCGCTCAACGTAAAGCGTACTTTTCGATCTCTACAAACAACGGTCTAAAAGCGACGGTCAACAGATTATTGACCCATGGGTAAAAAACTAAAAACTGAGCTTTCCAAAACACTGACAGCACATGTTAGCTCTTTTTTAAAGTCTTCCTCCCCCTCCCCCCCCCCCCCAAAAAAAAAAAAAAAAAGAAAAGAGAAGGAAAAAAACATACCTAAACGGGGATACTGTGCACGGAAACAGTTAATCTCTTTTGAAACACGCAAGTGGAACAATTTTGGCTGGAAATTCCCCGCGCGAAATGGTAAAGTAGAGGATACAAAGCAACCTGTCTGACGCAAAATCTAAGGAAAGAATCGAGTCAATGACAGGAAACAACAAAAGTTTGACAAAGGGAAGTTTATTCAACTACAGATACTTTGTTACCCCAGTAATTTACCATTGACTTTGACAGCTTAAAAACGAAATATACGCACACGCGCAAACGGTTGAACGCTTTGTCAAGTGATAATAAAGAGCGGGCAGCAGAAACTCGTCCCAGCGGCCAGTTTGAAGACAGAGAAAAAGGTCATCGTAGAGAGGTAAAGGACCACTAGCGTAAAATGACATCTTTTTTTCGAGGGTAAATCGATTCTCATAGTAAAAGAAAAAATTAAATATTTATTGTGGCCTATAAAGAGGTAATGTGACCAAAGTAGAGGAAAACCTAGTTCAAGTACTCAGAAGGGAAACATCGAGGAAAAACGAAATCAGCAAGGTGAGATGAGTCAACCAGTTTGTGGACAAACGTTACACTGTTTTTTCTGTAATTATATAAGCTGTCTGAAGACTTTCTGTCAGGCGAGCTTCCTACGTACACATTGTACCGCAACTTTCCTGGTCACTCTCTGATCATCTCAGTTTTTGTTGGATCTGTGAAGAGTTAACTTTTCCGCTGTTTGGCGGGACTCAAGGGAAAATTTCGGTTGAGAAGAGGTGGTAAACTTGAAATAAAGGCCGTTTTAGACGAGTAAAAACTGATGGAAGTTCAAGAGTAAATCACAACCAAACTTTTTTATAATCGATATTGAAAATCTGCTTTTTGGCTTCGCCGACGAGAAGCACCTTTCTATAAAAGGTGTCATTTTGCGTCGGTAAAAAATCATTTCCTCTGAATCATGACCTTCTTAATAGGGAAAACAGGTCCCACAAAAGAGGCAGAAACCGCACCCATGGCCGTAAGGTTTTTCTACCCCTTTTCACGTCATAACGTTGGCCCAAATAAAGATGTGTTCGCTAGGCTTTTCAATGAAAGTGCGCACGCGGAAGAGAAAATTGTCGCTCCAAAGACGTTCACAAAACTAAAAAACCATCAAATCTGAGAAAATTTCCTCTAAAACGTTTAATGACCGGAAAGTCACGGGTGTCGCTCTTTAATAAAAAAATTTAATCAGCTATAATATTATCACAACCATTAAGATCTACAACGTGTGATGGCTTAACTCGCCGAGTTTAAATCTAGTTTCAAAACACATTACAATCAGCTTTAAAACTCTACTTAAAAATACTTAGTGTGGTAATGTTAATGACAGTTTTCGTTATATTCAACCATTGAGATTTTTCCCCTGTCATCGCATAGTCGAGAGTTGTTTAGAAAAATACTGAACAATCGAGTGAGTAAAAACTGTCTAAAATACAAAACGTGCGCTATATCTTATCACAGAAATCAAATATTTGTCCAGACATTCAAAACTGATTAAATCAAATTTGAAACTTATTCTCAAATATTTCCTTTGATGACGAAAAGCAAAGTTTCTACAAAAAATTTTCGTGGTATTTGGAGAAATTCTTCAACCCAGAAAACAGAACTTTAGCGAATATTAACAATGACGTCAAAAACTTAACGATCTAAGTCACAATCTCACCCCGAACATTATCTGCGCCTGCTCCACCATGAAACAGGAGAGGAGTGGAACCGAGGCAGCGGTTTGGGTACAAATTCATTGAGCTAAGAAAGTTTTGAAAAGTATAAAAAAAATGGCAAAAGTTTGTACGGGATTACAGAGTTTGAATAATTGAGTATGAGTGCTTATTTTTGGCAGGATTTGGAATGTATGTCAGCATAAAATCTGTCTTCTCCGTTTAGTGAGGAAGGAAAAGCTATAACTATCAAGCTCTACCCACCCGACAAAGCTTGTCACTTTGAGTTCCTTGAGAAACTTTGTCAACATGACGTTTGCGTAAAAAGAATCCGTAAAGTCATTCCCGGAGCTTCTCCAGATTTTCTAGCGAGCGAAAAGCCCTGGGTACGAGATTGCAAACTGCTAATGGAGAGGAAAAGAGTTGACAGACACGGCTTTAAGAATTAAACGCATTTCTAGTTTTCGCTGATTGAATAATCAAACTGTACTTTACTATCGAGTAAAATCAAGGTCTAAATAAAGAAGAATCAAATCTATCAGGGACAGCGTTTGTTGATTTGTTTCCTTTGGGGAGGGGTGGAGTTTAAGGATTTAACACTCCCCCCCCCCACCCCCCAGCCCCTTATAAGGCTCTGTAATATTTTTAAGAAAACCCACTCATTTGAAGTGAATTTGCAGCCAATTTTATTAAGTCCAGTTATATACTTTATTAGCGACGACCGATCCTTTTTCCGTTCCCCCTGAAAACCATCTATTCCCCACCTCACCCATCAGCGACAAATAATGAATTGTTTCTCACATACGATTAGTGGTGGTCATCCAAGCTTGCCCATTCCCTATGAAAATAATTAAATAATGATAATAATAATAATAAAATTAAATAATGAAAACCATCTATTCCCCACCCCACCCCTCAGCGGCAAATAATATAATGTTTCTCATACACGACTAGTGGTGGTCATCCAAGCTTGCCCATTCTCTATGGAAATAATTGGCCTGACTTGTTTTAATTTACTCATTTCCATATATGTTTTTTGGCTCTTTAGAACGGAAAGAAACGATTTACGGTGCGGGTTTCAATATTTTGGTGAGCATCGAATGTTGTCTCAAAGTATCAAAAACATACCAAATCAACAAAAAAAAGTTAGAACTGCATGAATCAACGGAAAAAAATAATTTGGAGAATATCACTTTATTGCATTTTCATCCTTAATGTTACTCAATATAGTTCACGTTAGATGTCTGTGACATTTCATGATTTAAATACTAATTGAAAAGGATATTTTTCTTTTCTTGATGGCGTCCGAAAAGGAACTAATTTCCTTTCCTTAAAGCTCAAAATATATTAAGTGTTGACGACTTGTTCGCTTTTTGTTTCGACAAAGGATTGCTAGCAGAGTTCCTTAACAGGGGAGGGGAGGGTCCTACTTCAGAGTGTCTGGAGTAGATTTTTTTCATTTCAAAAATTGTTACTTTAATCACTCTGGCAAAGAAAGGGGGTGATATTCTTTCTAGTGCTTTATTCCCCCCCTCCCCTCCCTCCTTTTTTTTGATGCACTCACGCGCTATAGTTACGCATCTGGGTTGTTTTGCTAAGGGCAGTTGATTTCTCTCCCAGGCTAACCATAATGTAATGATCATATGATATTTCTGACATGTCTTGTTTTAATTTTTAAGTCAACCACTAATTAGCCAGCTAATGTTACTCAGTCATTAAATGACGTCAAGAGACGATTGAGGTATGTCTGAGATTAATGCAAATGGCTTGAACATGATCAGAGATATCAACACTTGGTTAAGATACGAGAATAAAATGAAATTTTTGGATACTGCTCTATAAACTCGGGTGCCACTTTACAATATACCATCACTTTCAAAGAGGATTGCTTAAACTAAAAATCTGTAAAGTTTCTGAGAAAAAAAGCAGTAATACCAAAGACCATTTATCCGTAGTTTCGATATTGTTCAGTGTCATCGATAACACTCGTTGATCTTGAACTTCCAGCTGCATGACAAGAAGAAATCTTCGCGATAGAAACTGCTTAAAGTTAGAAGGAACGGTCGATCAAGAAGCGCGTATTGTCCTGAAAAGAGCTAATGTCCATGAAAGTGATTGGCACTAATTTCATGTCTCGCGGAGGGGAAGTCAGATGAAAAATTGGTGATCACTTAAATAGTTCACTTATCCAGACAATCATACTTACTATTAGCTTTAATACCTTTACCTCTCGACTGATTCATTATTTGATTCTTTCTTTGTAAAGGTGGTTTTAAAATATGGATTCCTCTGTGAGTAATGTTTAAAACCTTCTCGATATTATTTGATAGTTAACGCTTCTAAATTCATCGTGTTGACTAATTGTACATTCAAAATACAATCCTATGGCAAATATATTCTATTGTGTCAGGTGTGTAATCTGATATGGTCCATTGGCAAAGAAAACGCGGTGTAATTTCAGCAAATATTACCTATAATATCTTCTCGTTGATTATAAATAAAAAGGTTTTTGAAAACTGGAACGCGAGTCAGCTTGTTTATTCCTCAAAGCTGGATGTTTTGTCTTTTGTTGACACGTTGTCGAGTAACCAATGCGGCAGTCATCGCGCACGACCAGAGGTTAGCGTAATCACTTACGTAAATACGAAGCTAAAACATTCACGCTCAAAAGCTGCAAACTGTTTACAAAGTGAAAACAATCGAGGGCACCCGCGTACGTGTAAACTTTCCTGATCAGTTGGCTGACGGTTGTTAAGATGCTCTCGGTTACAATACGTTCATTATTAGCTGAAAGAGGTAAGTTTCATTTCGAAAAATCATCTTTTCGCTAGAAAGGAATTTGAGATTCTCGGTTACAGCGCAGCACAATTCAAAATTGTGTTTAAGATTATAACAATCTAATCCCTTGCCATACAAAGGTCTCATGCAGTCTCTAAACTTAAAGAAAGTCAAACACAAAACTATCCGTCCTAATTTATTTTGCTAGACATCTTAGATACTTCTGACATGCTTGGGATAGTTTAATAATTTCTCTCAGAAGTGGAAATCACAGCTACATTTCTTTCCAAATAAATCTCTCCTGACTGATTTAAAATATGATCACTTCTAAAACAAAACAGGTATTCGACTTATGCGGTCACAGCGACTGAGATTGTTTATTCAATATGAGGCTATTTCCCGTAGTTTTTCGACTGCTAGGGAATTCGGTAGTCACTAGAAGCTTCAAATGTTTTGAATGAAGACAGTTAAGTCTTAAAACTCCCGATCGCAGCATAATGAAATCTTTAAGCGATGTGGTTCTTGATGTTGTCCTTTCTTTCAACATCACGTCCAAATGTTATGGTAGCGTGATCTAGCCGTGTAGCTCAAGGGAAACCATTGTAACAATGAACTACGGCAAAATTGTAAAAAAAGAAACGAGATGAAAATGTGCTTGCAGTGTAAGCTAGCCTAGTAGCTCAAGTTGAACTTTTCCAAGAGATTATTTTATTTAAATTGCGGCAATGAATACGCAGCTGATTTATTCGAAAACGATGAATGAGGGTAATTGACTATTTGTTCTATTTTTCCCCCAAAAGAAAAACAAACCTCCGTTAACACGAGAAGAGTAGGCAGACCCTTGCGATTTCTTTATTCGAGCGCCGCCGTTTTGTTTTCCGCTGACTGAACGAAAAAACAACTGTAACAGGAAGAGTTAGCTTGAAGGTTACATCTCGTCTGACATTTAATTCGAGCTTACTGCGTGGTTCACGGCTACGCTCATGATTCTCTCTCTTCCTAAGCCTCAGTTTCCCTAACTCTGCATTCCATCGCAATTGTTCTGCTCATTATATTTTTTGTTTTGCTACGTCCCCGTTGCCGCCGTCGTCGTGGTTTGCTTAAGGTCTCTAATCCACTGAGGCGACGACTTGGTAAAACAAGAGATTTAATGACCTAGGAGCTCAGCTCGTGCGTTTTAAAGCTTTGTATATTTTTTAGCCGTTTTCTCTGTTCTTGTGCAAGACTCTTTATCTTCACGGTGCCTCGCTTCATCTTGGAGTTTAATGGGTACCGGCGAACTGACAGAACAACCTGACGAAATGCTGAGCAAGGGGTTGGGTGGGGGGAGGGGGGGAGGAACATGTCACGGACGAGCATTCCGGCCAAGGGGAGAATTGCAATACTTCTTGTCACTTCACGCTACAGAAACAAGAATACCCTGTTGCTGGATAGGCATCGTGGCTCGAGTACAGATTTATCTCTATGCACTAAATAAGAAATAAATAGCGCGCAGAAGGCTTGAATCGAGGCAACGAAGTTTCCTTTTTTTTTTTTATCTCCGCTTCAGACCGAAGTCTTTCATAACTACTTTGATCCAATCAATTTGTTCACTGAGGAAGCTTTCCGTCAATAATTTTAAAATGTCCTGCTTTTAATCCTTTACTTACTATTTGCATCAATTATCTAGCCAGTCATTATCATTTACTTTTATTATCCAGGGAACTTGCATAAGAAGATGACCGTCTCATTTCTTATATGAATAAAGGAAAGCTGCCCTCCAACCTCTGAAAAGCCCTTGACTCCATGCCCCCTTCTACAAGATTAATGCTCCTTCCTAGTTTTCCATGAATAAATTCTTTGACAGCCCGTGATTGGTTTTAATGCGGTAAAGGGCTGTACAGTAATAAACCCCCTGCAGCTCTGCTTTTATACTTGGTTACATCTAAATATTATCAATTGTTCTTTTTGATTCATAAAAGTTGTTCGTTATTCACTTTTTGACTTTTTCTATTTTCTTGTAGTCCATTATCTCATTATGGGGAAACTCTATTGATTGCTGTTATGCCACTCGTCAATACAATCAGTGTTTCTTCCCGTGCATTCGGTCGTGTTCGTACACCGCTCGGCGAGTCTGATTGACATCTTAAAGCCTGAAAAGGGTGTGATCTGAAAGTTTCCGAAGTCTCTAGCGGACATCAATACAGACAAAAAAATAGCGAGTGCACTTGCATTAGGTAAAGTATCATTACACATTAATTTAAAATGATATGATAATATCACAATACTAATGTTGAGGATTGCTTTTCATAAACCTGTAGAGAGTAGCTAAGAAACTAAACAAATTTCTTTCCTCGGCAAAATTGTGCCTTTAATACTTAAAACTTGTTGCTCGAAATTGGAAAAGCCAAGGAGACCGTGGTGCTGAAATACATGGGCCACTGTATCCAGGCCTGGTATTTAAGAAAAAAATGATAAGCAGTTTGCACTGAGAAGAAGTAGTCGTACGGCTTCACCGGTGGAAGTCTGGACAAAAGGCTAACAGAGAAGACATTTAAAAATGCTCTGCAGTGGGGCCGAAGTTAAAATTCGCGTCCATTGACGGATCAGCGTTGAAGCTCCAGAGAGCATGCAAGAGTCCAAACTTTTCGCGCGTAGGTTTCAAGAACTAGATGAAAGGTTTGTAAACACATTCATTAGAAAGAATGAAATTTTTTACATGCCTTTCACATGCTCACCCATATGAAGAATTGCTGGTTTTCACGTGACGTCACTAAATTTCAGACTTCAGAACTATTGATCCTCCTGAGATTTTACTTTCATGATGTATTAGAGCAGCTAAAAACTAATATTCAGACAAATTTTCACTCCAAATGGGTTCTTGGTTTAGTGATAGACTACTCTTGAATTTCTAAGCTTTTGCGTGACGTGGCCTTTACATGACGAGCGAGAGAGCTGTTATGTTGGTTTAAAAGGTGACTTATTTAGGGAAATTCAGCTATCTGAACAGTTCTTGTATTAGAATATAGTATTATTGTTACGTTTATGAGTTCTTAGAGAGATACATTCACCCTTTTGTAGCAAAACTCAGTGACAGATGTTTCTGCTGGTTTCCGGCCGCCATGTTGGTGCCCATCTAGGTGGGCACCAGCATGGCGGCTCCATACAAATCTCTATAAATTTGGGAAAAACGTTTCTCCTCATATCTTCCGTAAGAAAAATTGCTGTGACCTGAATCTTGGCGAGAGTCTTTACATATCTAGCTTCTTTCTATTTCCAGATTCTAGACTAAATCGATTGAACGGTTTTTATTTTTTATTTTGATCTATTTTGAATGGCGTGACACTGAAAACCAGCAATTATACGAAAACTCTTTCTTTCCACAGGCTGCCTGTGTTACAATAGCAGCTCTGATACAATATTTCTTGATGGCCGCTTTCCATTGGATGCTGATTGAGGGAATCTCCACTTCTTCGTTGTGAAAGTTTACAACATCAACACCAAAATGTACATGTATCACGTCATCTCATGGGGTAAGTTCATTATTTTACAACATGCACTGGAAACTGTAATCATGCTTTCGGATCGCCAAATATGGTGTTGTCATGCAGTGAAGTGTTTCGATTTCCCTCCTTTCTTTGTGGGTAGGTCCTCCAGTGATCTTGGTGGCCATTTTACTTGGCATCGCTACTGGAAAAAAAGGAAGGGTTACAAAGCTATACGAGTGATAAATAGTGGGGAAAAAAACTCAAGGGTTTGTTCTTGCTCTTCTCCTTTTAATTTGTTGCATTTAATTCTTTGCTTTGTTTTTGTATATATTTTTAAATCGGTATCATTTCATTTGCTGAAAATTTGTCTTTCTTTCTTTTCTTTGACTTTTTCGAGTTTAGCTGCTGACTTTCCTCGATTAACAACCTCATCTGGATATTCGTCGCCTATGTAGCTTTCATTGAGTTTATGATTAGTGTTGGTGATTGTGATTGGTATACCTGTACTAATTGCTGCCAAATATTTTGTCTCTGCTCTTTAAAAGCGAGTTAAGTATTTATGAAATGACCCCGCACAACATTTTTCTTTTCCTATTTTACTCACAAAAAACTTTGGACGTAGCCTCTGTTTGCGGGGATGCTGGTCAATTTTTACCTATTGATATCTTCACAGGCATAGGATAGCTTCATAAATTCTCCAACTTTTGCTACCATAGTATTAAAAAATATTCTCCTTCTTTGTTGATGTTTTCTCACTGTTTCACATTGATATTTTGTCGCGCAAAAATAATTAAAAAAAACATTGAGCAAGATGAAAGGAGCAGGTTTATTAGGTTTATATAATTTAACATGAGGATTCTCTTTGCATAGTTCACTCGGTTTAGACACTTAAGTTCGAGAGTCTTTAGCTCATTGTCAGAGAATCGAAGCTCATAATCTAGGTCCCCAGTTTGGAGTTCTATTCCCTGCAAATGACTCTTCATCCAACACTTGTTACCAAACTAGTAACGTCTTTGGCAAGGATCCTCTCCTGTTTTGGCCATTCGATAACCATATCTAAATAATCAATTTATTTCTATTACATTCTTTGGCTCAACATCTTGATACTCGTTCGAGTCATAAAGGAGATGACCAATTTGTCGAAGCCAACAGGGGAAGACGACCACTCTCAAAAAATAAAAAACTAAAACAAAAAAGTTGAAGAGGTTGCCATATTCTCCTGTGAGGCTTTTCAAAAAAGTATACCGAGAGAGAGCTACTATGGAAGATTGTTAATCTCGAGTTAGATTAGAGACAACTGTGATATTGTGTCAGTGGTGACCTTTACGAGTCTCTCCTTGGTAAGGATATGACAAGTTGTTTAATAAATTAGTTGGGTTTGTTTGTAGATATTGCTCTTTCTGTCGTTGAAATCGTATTTTATAAAATAATTCAAATAGTAATCTGATTGGCCATAAAACCATTTTACATGAGCGTATGTAAACTCGATAAGCTGGAAACCACTCCCCTTCGCGTCGTGGTTTCCTACGCTTATCGAGTGTTCTCCCAACCTCCCGCGTGTTTACATCAGGCGATGTAAACACGGAAAACATTTTACATTTCTTCAATAACAAGTAATACTAATACTCTTAGCAGGTAGCGCTGACATTCAAAGTTGTTGTTTAATGAACAAATAGATGAATACATAAATGTTTGAATAGATAAACAGCTCATTTAGAAAGAACAAGAAAAACTCTTATGACTGGATCTTTTGTGGATCAATTGCATTTACCCATTTTTTTTCGCATTTCTAAGACAGGAGTAACGTTTTGAATCGAAAATACATTGACTAACTTGGAATTAAATTGGGACAATGTTGGGCGGAAATGGCGTAAACTAAGAGATTATAAACTACTTGGCACACATAATTAAACAACGATTAAAGAACTTTTACATAGAGTATACAATATAAAGGAAAAAGCTTAGCGACAGAAATGCGGAATATTTCAATAGGCCCAGTTTTCAATTATAGCTATTGCGGAGACGTAGCATTGAAAAGGAATCCAACAAGTAAAAGAAGGAGTCGATTACGTAGATGTGCCTAACAGTTTACAACAGTCTGGGTTACGTCATATACGTTTATAAATAAACATGGATGAAGAAACGTCCGATTAAGACAAAAGAGGTAAAAAAAAAATTTAATCTAAATATATAAGTACATTTCTCTCTACACCACTCAAATGTGATAGGTCAAAACGCTCCAAGCTTCGAATAACTAAATACATCGCAGCTAGGACTGGGGAATATTCTGGACTAAATAATTAATTATTCCACGAGCGTGGAGATACTAAGAAGAAATCCGAAAACCGAAAACCAAGAAGAAATCCTTTGATTCAGAGTTTGCCGTGGTATGAAAATAATAATGTACGTTAATTGACACACGAGCGAGTTATTCCATCAAAGTTGAAGGCATACGAAGTAATTAGACCCACCAACTGAAAAGTATGTCATAAGGAAGATGAATAAATGGCAATCATTTCCATTTATGCATACGAACAGATGGCGTACTAGCTTTAGCTGCCGGTTGATAAAACAGAATTTGTTTAAGACAACTTCCATTAGGCAGAGCTCATAAAGAAATTTACCATTCTTAACATCAATTATTTTTGAGCTACTTCTTTAAAAAACTTGACCTACAAAAAATATTTAAACGCCTTGAAGTTTTTCGATTGTATTAGTAAACAATGCTCCACACCTGGTGGAAGCTGCTTTTTGTCTATTGGTCCGACTATGACAGAATAAGAAAATGGAGACTTACGCCATGAACATGTGATCAGAGATCATGATTTGCATTAAACTCTAACTCGTGCAAAAGGGTTTTATGGGGATGCCGCAAGTCCGCAACTCTCCTGTGGGATGAACGAAATATAAGCGTAACGATAACTCTGAACAACAACCTTTGATTTTCTTGGGCATGATGAAGTGGATGATAAGTGGTGCTGAATACGGCAAAATTTTCAAAACCCTCTTAATATGCTGTGTGCTAGGTAAGTAAGCTATGACACCGTCGAAATTGACTTTCAATTTGAAAAATGCTTATTTCGATTCTTACTCCTACGGAACTTTAATAGCGAATAGTCTACACAAGTCCTTCTAAACTATTTGATAATCATTAAAGCAAAACTTGGGGATTCTTTTATTATCATCATTATCTTTATTATAAGTTTCTCAATATTTTTCACTTTCCATACAATGCCAAATAGTTGAGAAAAGAATTACCCGGAATGACACATTCGCACAAGTGTAAAGACAGGTATTGACAGCAACCGATAATAGTAACGTGCGCTCGATGAGTTGCGAGATGAGTGCAATTGAGTCCAACAAAGTGTGCAAATTTTTTTTAATAGTTGTGCGCTAGGCTAGTGCCACCTTAATTATATCTCGACTTTCCATTTGCAAAACATTTCTATCGATTTTGAAACTTCCTGTAAAACTCAGCCAAACCAATCCGAGAAAAAAATGTCAGGTGGCGGTTATATGGTACTCTTGATTTAAACAAAACACACCGGACTCTAAAGATGCCCACATTAAATGCGGGTATCTTTAGAATCTGGTGTTTTTTGTTTTAATTGAGAGTGCCAAATAACCGCCACCAGAATTTTTTTTTTAATTAGACAAGGATCTCATAAATTGGGTTCCTTGAAGCCCTTAATACAAAGCAAAGTAATCAGAAAGCAAATAGCACAAGCTGGAGATTGGCACGGTGGTCATGTTGTTTGCGTCATGGTTGTCTACACAAAAGCTTTGGCAGCCACATTTAAGATAGCTTAATTGCCATTGTTTTATGCCATTATGACAAGATGTCATAAGGGAACCACGTTTCCTCTTCAGATAGCTGCTGAACGTTCGACGTGCTTAGACAAGAGATCGAATTTAATTGATATTCTGTTTACCAAAAGATAAACACAGATATGAGTAGCATGCAAGAGTTTCTATTTTGGCTGGGAGGGTTGAGATGGAACACTGTGTTCCGAACGCTATTAGTTTTGTAACAGAGAAAGAGCAGAACTTTTACAGTGACGAAAATATCGCATTACCTCGCCCTAAGAAAAAAAATAATAACAATAATAATTTATCTGAGCTCACAGAAGTATTTTGTGGTCTTTTGTCTCTATTGTTTGAAAACCCATAAGCAAAAATAAAAGGCATCGGTGTCACGCCTACTGTTGTCTCCTTCGCAGCTGTTGCTTGGTCTCGTCACACATCGCACTCTATTCCTCGTTAGGGAGAGAGCGCGTTGCGTAACGAGACCAAAGAGACTACGCTTACTGCAGTACCTTTGACAGGGAGAAAATTAACATTGCTTATTTCCAGTTAGTTGCCTGCAAAATGTAATTCCACATAATTTTACTACAAAAGGCAAAACCACACCTAGTTTCTCTTAACTCATTCAGGTAGTGTCTAAAAACCCTCTAAGCAAAAGTAAAATGCATCGGTGCCCCGCTGAACGTTGTCTCCTTCGCAACTGTTGTTTGGTCTCGCCACACAACGCCCTCTATTCCTCGTCAGAGAGAGGGAGCGCGTTGGTGATGGAATCTGATTGGTGGAAAACAATTCAAGCACCTGTAAAACAGCAGTCTAATGATTGGGAATGTTTGACTGTTGTTTACGTAATACGCGACGGAAGTAAGTTGTTTGACGTGAGTGTTGTGAGAAAAGGAGCAGGTAAAACACCTTTAAACTTAAAATGATGCAACAAGTTAAATACAAACCTTTCATATCCCGATAAATCTCGACCTCAATCGACGAGGCTCTTACCAAGGCCACAAACCATGTCACTTATCAAATGAGTCCAAAATTTCTGGTTTATGTAATTCTTTATGCACGGCCCTCCGATTCCATGACATCATTTACGAGAAAACAATACTCAAACGCTGTGAGATATCCAAATGCTATGACGAAATTGGTGCGAGATATATCCCCTAATGGGGCAATCTGATTATTGTGAGATACATACTCAAAAAGCGACAAGCTGATTGCTGCGAAATAAATACCCTTATGTGGCGATCAGATTAGTGCGAGCAACATATCATTCTACACAGTTTTTATGATAAAAATTACGAAAAAAACTATTTCCGGTGCAGGTGCAAAGCAGCGCTTAACTTGAATGGTAGTGCTGCTCACAACGGAACAATTTGTTTACTTGGGTTAATGAATTCCTCTGTATTGTATTTGTATTATTTTTTCATCAGATCCAGCTTCTGGACAAAACTTTTTGCAGGACTCTTACCCTGACTACGTTGGACCACCTTGCACGCAACAATATGGTAAGAAGAGTTAGTCTCTGTAATGGTGTACAATATGTCTCAAGTACAACAAATGACCCGTTCTCCCACTCTCAGAAAAGCAAAATTACAAAATGATAACAGGAGACAGCTCAAGATAAAATAACAAATTAATATGTCATATTCAGTGGTTTAACAATTAATAGGCGCGGATATTTTGCGACTTGTGTGGCATTTTCCGAGCCCCTTAGGGGCGAATTAAAAAGACAAAAACTGGGCAAAATTTGTACTTGTCTTATATGTTAAACCAGTGATTAAGGGATGTATTATTGCATTATTATTTCATTTACTAGTATTTTCCATAAACATCTTACAGCTCTATCTGAGCATCGATCATACCAGAAGTGTGCGAAAGACGAAAATAATGCAAAGGAAACAATGAGAGTGTTCTATACAACCAACCGAGTGGATTTAAGAGTTTTGATCGTTCATAGCGGCCATCACTGTCACTTTTCAGGATCTTCTCTGTGACACACATGTTTTTTTTTAATTCTAGGCAAAGGAGTATGTTTCAAAATTATGCGGAGTAAATATTACCAGAAAGGGTTCCATACGGGTATCCAATTTTCATAACTTAACGGCTTTTTAACTTCGATAGATAAACGATAAAAAGTAATTCTTACATGCATACCGAGATTTAAGCGCCAATAAGCATCGAGATAAAGATAGTCTCTTCACGTCAGAGAAGCCAGCTCATTGATCCTACGATTTTTTTGACCAGTGAAAAACGACGTATCGTTTTTCACCAGTGAAGATATCTGTGTTGCTCGCTCGCCGTTCCTCTTGACTGACAAGTAACACATTCTAACAGCTTAGGCGTAAATTTCCTCAGAAAGATGGCTTCAAATCAGACAAACCGTTTTCAGAGCCTAAATTCATTAGTAGAAGAGTTCACAGAAGGACAGGAAAATGAAAACACCAAGAAAAAGACAGAACACGATGTTGCTCTGTTCCACGAATTTCTTGTTTTGAAAGGCGGAACGAGTCTCGAGTTTTCGCTTCCGTATTTCAAATTTTAAACATCCGTGGAACTATTTCGACATACTTTCAGAATGTCTTGTTTTAATTCTAACTAGTTCTGCCTTTTAACGGCATTTTTACTTGATGATTTAAAAGTAAAGTATTTTACAAGGAAGCCATTTCAGTGCAACTCTCGAACTGCGAGGCGGCTTGACGCGCGTTGTTTTCCTTTGAAAGAAAATAAAAATAAGTTTATCTTTGAGTTCTGTTCGCCCATGAATTTTGGTATGTATATAATGAATAGGTTATTTGACGGTTAGTTCGCTTGTGTGATTTTTATTTACTCTTTGTGTGAAAATCGCACGCGCTCACCAACCGTGAAATAACCTATAAATATATAACCTTCAAGAATGAACCACTATTCAAGCTATATGAGTTGAGAATGGTGAGGCTTAAAAAATAATCCAGGCCCCTAAAATAGTCCTTTAGCAAATGAATACCCTGAACACCATTTGGAGCCTCCTGCTGGACTTTTTCCACATCTTTAATATGAATTGTATATGTGAGACTGGCTTGTCAATGAGGCGGTTACTGTGTTTGAAGATTTCACCTTGAAAATCAAAAACATCACAAAAGACAAGGCAGGCAAGGAAGAGGTTAAAAAACTGAGAAAATCCATTTTTGAGGTGGCAGAGGCCGTCGAGAAATTTGCTCTTAATTTTAGCAAGCGACACCAGAGTGGAATGAAGCCTTCAGAAAGGATCGTTTCCCCAAAAATGGATGAGGCCGTGGCACTCAATTCTGTTTAGTTTCAAAGTCTATTCCTTTGCTACTTACTGACTTGCTGTGTGACCTAATGAGTTGTCTTATTCCCTATAGCTAGATGATTTAAGAACTCAGTCATAAACCCAACTTTTTAGAAACATTGTTGTTGGATGTCATCAAATTATCTGTTTTTTTAAATTTGTTTGACACTGATTTCTCGCGGTGGAGAAGGAAATTTAAGGTATTCTTAAACAATCAACAAGTGAGAATCGGAATCCTACAAATTGTGAAACCTTTCTCTCGCTCTGTCATTGGAAACTTTTCTTAAATAATAGATCGGTGAGTAACACTTTACTAACTGAAATTGACAAATCTAACAAATACTTTCCGCTTACTTCATACTATACACTGGGCTCAAAATTGGCCTACCGTCTGCAATGCATATAAATGCAAGACTTTTAACCGTACTTGTAAAAGCTGCCCAGTGAACTCTATAGTTCTCCAAAGAGACGGTTCGAGAAACGAATTGAGTTTTGACAATTTTAGTCCGTCCAGTACTTCTCACTTTTTCATCAGTTTTACATTTAAAAACGTTTTATAAATGGTTGAAATCGTCGAATAGTCCTTGAAGGGCAAATGAGATACAAAAAATACACGTCCATCCAATAAGATTATTAAATATTTGTGTATACCGCAAAAAGCATGTTTGTGTAGATGTGCTATTGTAAATTTCACCGTAACTTCTTTCATTTCTTCTTTTTTTTCCCGACAGTTTTGGCCATTCAAAAAGCCTATCGCCAGAACGCAAGAGGCTTCCACTTTGAGGAACAACAATGGCAAGCGAGGATCAACATCGCTTCTTCAAGTTTTGAGGAAAATGGTTCGTATTAACTATTGTGGTAACTTTGCAACTTTTAGTAATTACCTTGGTTTCTCCAGTCGAAATTTCTGTATTGAAATAAAGTCTCATATAAATGCGCCTCCTTAGTTTACATAGTCTATCTTCTTTAATCATTCGCCCTCCTTATAATGTTATTTAATAACATTTTTTGTTGATTCTTGGGGGGTTTTAAGGATCACTGGTAGTTGCGAGTATGTACAAGGATCTCCATGATCTACTTCTGACAGATCAAACCGTCTGGAATGAAACAGACAACCAAAGGTGACGTTATTTTCATATTATTCCATGTCGTTTACCCCCAAAAACATATAACTCGGAAACACATAAGATCTAAGTTCAACTAACCTGAATTAAGAGACTTTCCAAAAACCCTAACTAAGGTTGGAAGACTCTCTGACCGTTCCACCTTTATTAAAATTCGCATGAATCTATCAAAAGTATGTAATGTTGCTTCCTTGCTTCTGAGCCATTTTCAAATACAATTTCTTCATAGGTATATTAACTCCAGGATAATGGCCGTAAATATGGACCCCAAGGCGAGGAAATTGCGAGAAAACGTCATCCTAAAGTTCAAAAACCTAAAGGTAACATGAAAATTAGTTGCAATCCTTTGTTTTGATTTATTCTGACAAGATAAAATCCATTTTCGGGTCTTGACAGCAGAGAAGCGCTGTATGTTTTGGAGTGGCCTCAACAAAAGGTAAAAAAACAACAATATATTATTGTATAGTATTTATTCCTTCTTAAATTAAATTAAATATGGAGGAGAATGAATAAACTTTCTCAGATGTTTTTGCGCAGATTAACACTTTCCTGGAAGCCAATAAGTTGTCGTTTTTAGAGAGGGGAAGTCTGATTGAAATGTTCTCGCAACTATGGCTACAATGGAAGAAAATCTTAGCGCAAAATTGTCAAGCATCACCTCTTACCCAAATGATGAATAATTTTTTACTTTACTTTTTTTTCATGTCTGGCAGCTTTTCAGAGGAGGGATGCCATGTAGTTACTTCAAAAAGCAATTCAGAAGAAACAGTTTGTAGCTGCAATCATTTGACGCATTTTGCCGTCTTAATGGACTTTGACGGTAGCACAAAGGTAATAAAATTTATTTTGCCTTACTCAATCATTTTATGGGCTCAGTTAACTGACGCAATATTGTCATTAAATTTCTCTTTTTTTGACACAGCTCGCCGAGGAGGACGAAACAATTCTGAAAATTATCACCTACGCGGGACTGAGCCTTTCCATCTTCGGAATACTTTTAACATTAATACTTTATTCTTGCCTAACGTAAGTAATGTACGTGAATAATAATGCGGTAGATTCTTAACTCCTCTCAACAAAGCTGGTAAGAAAAGAGATCTCAAGGCAAATCTCAATGCAAACAAGAACATGCATGTCGAATGATTCACAAATTTAAGCTACATTTCATGCCCTCTCACGAACTTTTGAACAACTCATGTCTTCAGTGTGTTGCTGGTATTGTCGTTGCTGCTTTTGTCTAATCCATTATTTTCTTTTTTCACCATTATTTCATCAGAGATGTTTGTCAACCTCTCTCTCAAATTCGACTGAGCGTTTCTGTGTCACTTGGAGCTGGACAGATCATCTTCCTCGCCGGAACCAATACCACAGAAAACAAAGTCAGTGGCCTCTCCTTCTGTCTATAGAATGGGCTTACTCTTTGCACCGTAAATATCTTGTCGAAAGGAGCACTTAAGAAGTATTCGAAAACTCTTTCTTTTCACAGGCTGCCTGTGTTACAATAGCAGCTCTAATGCAGTATTTCTTGACGGCTGCTTTCTGTTGGATGCTGATCGAGGGAATTTATCTCTACTTCTTGGTTGTGAAAGTTTACAACATAAACACCAAGATGTACATGTATCATGACATCTCATGGGGTGAGTTTTTTTTATTTTAAAACATGCACTGGTAACTGTAACCATGCTTTGGGATCGTCAAATCTGGTGTTGTCATGCAGTAAAGTGTTCGATTTCCTTCTTTTCCTTGTGGTTAGGTCTTCCAGTGATTATGGTGGCAATTTCACTTGGCATCGCTGCTGGAAAAGAAGGGTTACAAAGCTATACGAGTGATAAACAGTAAGAAAAAAAATCAACGGTTTGTTGTTGCTCTTCTCCTTTTAATTCGTTGCAATTAATTCTTTGTTTTGTTTTTGCATATAGTTTGAAATCGGTATCATTTCATTTGCTGAGGATTTGTGTGTCGTTCTTGTGTTTCATTTCTTCGATTTTAGCTGCTGGCTTTCCTCGACTAACAAGCTGATCTGGATATTTGTCGCCTTTGAGGCTTTCACTGAAGTTGTGAGTTTATGATTAGTGTTGATGATTGTGATTGGTATACCTGGACTACTTACGGCTAAAGGTTTTTTTTCTCTGCTCTTTGAAAAAGGAATTAGGTATTTATGACATGACCCCACACAATATTTACCACTTTTCTTTTCCTATTTGCTCACAACAAACTTTGGACGTTACTGCTGTTTGATAGGATGCTGGTCAATTTTAACCTATGATGGTCTTCAATAACGAGTAAAACCTGTTGAGACAATGTCTACACAGGCAAGAGATAGCTTCATAAATTCTCCAACTTTAACTACATAGCATGAGAAAAAATATTCTTCCCCTTCCTTGTTGATGTTTTCTTGCTGTTTCACATTGATGTACCAAGATATGTTTTTCGCGCAAAAAATCTTTTAAAAAACATTGAACAAGATGAAAGGAGCAGGAGGAATAGGAGATACTAAATCTATGTAATTTAACATGAGAATTCACTTTGCTTAGTTCATTCAGTTCAGGCACTTTAGTTCGCGATTTCTTTAGCTCATTGTCAGATAATCGAAGCTCATAATCTAGTTCCCACGGTTGGGAGTTCTACTCCCTGTAAATAACTCTTTATCTCACGCATGTTACCAAACTAGTAGTGTATCTGGCAAGGATCCGCTTCTGCTTTGGCTATTCGATAACCATATCTAAATAATCAATTTATTTCAATTATATTCTTCAGCTCAATATCTTGATACTAGTGCGAGTCATAAAGGAGACGACCAATCTGTTGCAGCCAACAGGGGGAGACGACCATTCTCAGCAAATATGGTAAGGTTCACATCATAAAACTGTAACAAAATAGTGGAAGAGGTTGCCATGTCCTCCTGTGAGGCTCTGCTCACCCAACTTCCTCATTCCTTAATCAGTAGGGCCTCACGATATCTAAAACTAAAAATTCCTTGTTAAAGGAAAATAAAGGAATTTTCTCTCTTTAACTCCTGGAACTGGCATCAAAGCATGCGTGGTGATGATTCCCCTGCTGGGTGTCACGTGGCTATTCGGTCTCCTCTCGCCTGTACATAAAGCTTTCGTTTACATCTTCACCATACTTAACTCTGCTCAGGTCAGTGTTCGATGGTAACATTCAAAATCATTCAATCTCTATCATTATTTTGTTTTCTAACCAAGTAAGACATCGTTAGAATTGTCACATGATATTTTTTGGAATTTTGAAAACAAAAAAGTATTAACTAGGCAAGAGAAGACAGACCTCTTTGGGATTATGAGATATGCAATTTTCCTTCTCTCTTGGAAATCTTAACAGATGTTTGACTAGTTTGTTTGCATATTGTAAAAAGTAATGATCCGAAAATCATGTTTCTGTTGCAGGGTTTCCTGATTTTTGCTCTGCACTGCATACGAAACACTCAGGTAAGAAAAAACATCAAACCGATTATTAACTCCATATCATCAATCTTTAGTGTTTCGATAAATATCCGAGTACTAGTGCTAAGAACCATATTTCATGTTGCTCGTCTATCTGCAGATCAGAGAGCGATTCAAAAGAAAGATGAATGTTGTTTTTCCATCTTCTATAAAAAAACAACTCCACAAGGAAGAGCTCACAGGTCAATCCAAGTGGGGTCAGCGATTTATGGGCAGTTGAATTGCAGTCTTGTACTGAATTTGAATCGAGATCGCACTTAACTTAAATAACTGGATCCAGGCAACCGGAAATGAGAGTCGACTACTTAGTAAAATCACTTATTTAACAGCAATAAGTCGGTTATGATTGATCTGACCTGCGATCTGCAGCTGAAAAAAGGTCTTTCTTTTCATTATTGTTTAAGCACTCAACTAGCTGTAATTGCAACCTATCTTCTTTAGGATTATAAGTTTATTTTCTAGGCGATGGTATATTTGCAGGCAAGATTCATCGAAATAAACCAATCTATAAATTTAAATTTCTAATGGCTCAGTACCTTGATGACTGTCCTTCGACTAAGACCACAGTCTGCTAAAGACGAGGCGGGGATTTTTACTCGGAAATCACGACTCTTCTTTCTTTAAAAACCACTCTTGCACGCAGCTTTAATTAAATGTATTTATCTTTTGATTCTTGCGCGCTAACTTTCTGCGCTTACTGCATGATTATTTGATATTCGACGTTTCACTTATTAAGTTTATAAACTTCTCACCCAACGCTGTCATTACTTTTAACAATAAGCTATTGATAATGATAACTGAAGCCTAGTCATGCAGGAATGAAAAACCAAGGAACTTTCCGGAGCATTTTATTAGGTAACGTAGTTATGATGTAAATGCACTACCAATATAGTTGTGTTGTAAGCTTCCGGAATTTTTGAGAGTGCTTTGTACATAAGGCCTGACAGTCGTGTAGCAGTAGTGCTTGTTGTTGTCGGAAGTGACTGACTTTTCAGAAAGCTATACCGAGAGAGACTTACTGTGGAAGATTGTTAATTTGGAGGCACTTTAGAGACAACTGTGAGATCGTGTCAGTGTTGAGCTCAGAAATAGTTTTTGGTGGGCTTCTATCAGTTTATTTAAGGATAATTATTCTACTTCCTTTAAGAGTCGCTCCTTGGTGCGAATATTACAAGTTGTCTAATAAATTAGTTGGGTTTGTTGATAAATGATGTTCTTTCTGTCGTTTAAATAATAATAATAGTCTCAGCACATGACGCTGACATTCAAAGTTGTTGCTTAATGAATAAGTAGATGAATACGTAAATGTTTGAGTAAATAAACAACTAATTTAGAAAGAACAGAAAAACCCCCTATCACTGGATATTTTGTGGATCAGTTACATTTACCCATATGTTATTCGCTATTCCTAAGATAAGGAGTATCGGTTTGAATCGAAAATACATCGATTAATAGGGAATTCAACTGGGCCAATGTTACCCGGAAATCGCGTAAACCAAGAGATTATAAACTATTCGGTACACATCATTCAACAGCGATTAAAGAACTTTTACACAGAGTATACAATTTAAAGTGAGAGGCGGAGACGAAGCATTGAATAGGAATTTCAACGAGCCAGAGAAAGAGTCGATTATTTACAACAGTCTAGGTTTTGTCATACCCACTTATAAATATACATGGATGACGAAGTGTACGATTTAGGCGGAAGAAATTAAAAAAAAAATAATTATCCTAGAATATGCAAGTATATTTCTACCTACACCGCTCAAATGCAATAGATCAAAGCGCTTCAAGCTTCCATTGACTAAATACATCGCAACTAGGACTTGGGAATATTCCAGAATAAATAATCAATAATTCCTTGAGCGCGTAGAGATTAGTAGTAGACTATAATGTCTCGCCCACAAAGCACATCACTCTGACCCAGGAACGTCTCGCACAAAGAGCATTTGACCTCACCGCTCTTTCTAAAATGTTGGAATTCAAACATTGGAACACAAAAGTTATGGTCTGCATGACGCTTTTGCAGGGGAGAGTTGTTTTGGAGGCTGAACATTAAACTATGGCCGTTAGCCTCCGTTAGTTTTCTGATCAAGTAACGATTAACTTTATGTAAACTCACATCGAACTTATGATCTGAGATAACCGAGAAGAAATCCTTTGAATCGGAGTTTGCCGTGGTATAAAAATAATAATACACCTTAATTAACACACGAGCGAGTTAGTCCATCACTTTTGAAGGCATACGAACTAATTAGACCCATCAAATGAAACGTGCAGCATGTCGTAGGCGAGATGAATAAAAAGGAATCATTTCCATTTATGCATACGAAGAGATGGCATACTAGCTTAAGCTGCCTGTTGATAAAACAGAAGTTTGTTTAAGACAACTTTCATATAGCAGAGCTCATAAAGAAACTACCATTCTTAACATCGATTACTTTTGAGCTGCTTCTTTACAAAACTTCAACTACAAAAAGTGTTTTATAATGTGGTGGATTTTTTCGATTGTATTAATAGAAACAATGCTTTACATCTGGTGGAAGCTGCTTTTTGCCCATTGGTCCGTCTATGACAGAAAGAACAAAAATGGAGGCAAACGCCATGGCCATGTGATCAGAGATCATGATTTGCATTAAACTCTAAATCGTACGAAGGGGTTTTACGTGGATGCCTCAAATCCGCAACTCTAAAGCGAGGTGAATCAACTATAAGCGTAACGATAACTCTCGACGGCAACCTTTGATTATCTTGGTTACGATGAAGTGGATGATAAATGGCAATGAATCCGTCAAAATTTCCAAAACCCTTTTAACATGCTTTATGCTGGGTAAGTACGACACTAGTTATTCCTGTTTTTTCTTAGGTAGCTATGACACCGTCGAAATTAACTTTCCATTTTTTAAATGGTTATTTCGATTTTTACTCCTACGGAACTCTAATTACGAAACAAACCGAACTCTACACATGTCCTTTCTAACCTATCGGTCCATCATTAAAGCAAAACTTGGAGATCTTTGTATCATCAACATTATCATTATTATAGATTTCCCAATATTTTTCACTTTCCATACAATTCCAAATAATTTCAAAAAAACTTAATAACCCGGAATGACACATTCGTATAAGTGCAAAGACAGCTATTGACAGCAACCTATATTAGTATCGTGCGCTTGATGAATTGCGAGATGAGTACAACTGCGTCCAACAAAGTGTGCAGTTTTTTTTTTTAAGTTGTGCGCTATGTTAGAACTACCTCAGTAATATCTTGACTTTCCATTTGCGAAAAAATTATATCGATTTCGGGACGTCCTGTGAAAGTCAGCCAAACCAATCCGTGAAAAAAATTGTCAGGTCGTGGTTATTTGGCACTCTTAATTAAAACAAAACCTACCAGACTCTAAAGAAGTCCGCATTAAACTCTTAGTTTATAACTGAAGAAGGATCTCTTATAAATTGGATTCCTGAAGCAATTTATACAGAGCAAAGTAATCTTAAAGCAAATAGCACAAGCGAGACATTCACACGGTGGTCATGTTTTTTGCGTCATGGTGGTCCACAAAACAGCTTTGGCAGCCATATTAAGGATGCAGGAACACAACAGCTTAATTGCTGTCGTCTTAGGTCACTATGACAAGATGTCAAAAGGGAAAGACCTCTCCTCTTTTTATGCTTCAGATGGTTGTTGTACATTCGACGTGCTTAGACAAACGATCGAACTTAATCAACAGGGTCCACTTAAATTGGAACTAGATAAGACTGATTTCAAGTTTGATATTCGACCGGGGGGTTGGAAAAAATGGTTGAATTGGTGTACTTTTTCCTTAATCATCGTACGTTAAAACACCATACCTCTTCTTGAATTTTGATAATTGATTTTCAGAATAAGCTGAGGGGTTAATATAAAGTGCACTCACAGAAACATAATTGAAATAACCCTTAAAAATAGAATATTTTTTATGTATTCAAATTCAGCAAGGAACTCCTTTTTTTTCCTTTTTTGATTTATGCTCAAGTAAAAAAATTTGGCTTTTAATAAAGTCCTCTATTCAGCCACGTTTAATGGATTACCCTGAAATTCTACGAGCATTACGGGCGATGATGTTACTTTATGCCTCGTGTTCCTCATTCTAGGGTCATGTGCAATAAATTCCAGCCTAAAGGTTCGCTGGGAGCCTTCGGATGAGGCTTTATTCATATATTGTGGAACCCAAACCGTTTAAGCTTTCAAATTATTTTTTAATTATTAACACTCAGGGTAAATGACTGCTAACTGCTCGCCAAATCGGACGTCATGGACAATTTAAACATATTTCTCTTCTTTGTACCCGAGAGCAAACTTTATACTTATCTCATTGCTCTTCATATATATATATATATATATATATATATAAAAAAAAATATATATATATATATATGGGTTCCGGAGGCTCGACGGTCTGCCGATCCATAGTTTAGTAACACCCAAGAATATGGAAATTTCCTCACAAAATTTTGGACACCAATCACTCAAGATTCAAATTGTGCAGAAGTGTTATTTGAGCGGTCAGATTTGAAACCCGATTCCTTCGCTTAAAGAAACAGCCGTCGTCCATTTTGAATTGCTGCAAACTAAAACGAAACACTATTTTTATTCTGGATAGCGCATTTTACATCCTTTTCATTGTTCTATAATTTGGTTGCACTCCGAATAACCCTTTTAAAGAATTTTCCGGAGTACATTCGCGAAGGTCTACCGTATCCTTAAAAATATTTTCCACATTTAAGTTTTGTTCAGCTGGTTGGTAAATTGCGGAGATGCGGCGTTTATCAAATTTTCTCTGTCTGCTCCCTACTAAGGTAATAAATTCGTGGGTAGATATCAAAGGGCGTGTAGCAAATAAAATGCATTAGCACCATCTAACTCGAAATATAATAAACTTTTTCATTGTCTCAAATGTTATTCTTGAGATAACAATCAATTTATTTGCTTATTCTCTTCCACAGTCATCCTTCATTTGTTGATGGATTTGCCAGGAACAGGTTAGGCAGTGTAAATTCAATTTTAACATTTATGCACCTCAACATGAACGGTAAAAAAGACAACATCTGACTGATTATGCCAATAATGAGCCATAGACTTGCTGTTAGAATTACATCGGATTGTGATTTAAAACGTAAGTTGGAGAGCAAAACAAAAATTCAATGAATAACGGTGCTATTACCCTGATCTCTCCAATTTCCACTTTTAAAACGTTACGTAGCGTAATTGTAATTTTTGCTTCAGTGAGGTAGAGGATTATGATGCCCATTGTTTGTTGTTAAAATTAATTGTATAAAAAACACTTTTTCGTGTCCATCATCAGCACTATTCCATACTCTAAATGTATGAAAATCATATATGTGCACTGCGGTTGATGAACAGTTATGAACACTATCTAAGTAATAGTGAAAATGTGGCCTGAAAAAATAAATTGAGTTCCCAGTTGGCTTGTTAGCTCAGTTGGTACAGCGCTGCACCGGTATCGCAGAGGTCATGGATTCAATTCCCGAATATAACCGTTCATAGAGGATCGAGGATCGCTTCTAAATTCGCATCAGCATTATTGTTATCATCAGTATACGTTTTTTTCATTTATTTATTTACTCCTTTATTTTTTCTCATAGAGTGCCAAGCAACCTGTTTCAAAAACTCCTCCTACTTTTTTTCGAAAAGAGGAAGAGATTGGGGTATCAACAAGCTTACTTGCTCCTACCAGAAAGGTTATTTAGTCTCTCTAGAAACTGAAGAAGAATGGAAGTTTATCAATCGTGAGATTCAAAAGCGTGGTACTTCGAATGCTAGTGCGTGGCACATTGGCTTAGAGAAGAAAGGCGGGGTTTGGACTTGGCTGAGTGGAGAACAACTGAATATTTCGAAATGGCGAGATTCTGAGCCAGGTGGTGACGACAAAAGGGCGGAGATAACTAAGAATGGAGGGCTCTTTAATAGTATCTCTTCAAGTCGCAGAAATGCCTTTATTTGCGAGACGCCAGGAGGTAAGATCACATTCCAACCATAAAGTTAAGAATTTGTTCATGCTTAGCGTGCGTATAACTAGTTATGGGTGCACGCGGGAAGTTTGGAGAGCACGAAAAATGCGTAAGAGTAGCTCGAGGCGCAGCCAAGAGCAACTCTAGCTTTTTAAGTGCTCTCCAAACTTCCCAAGTGCATCCATAATTCGATATACGCACAGCTAAAAGCATGAGCAAATTCTTTTTTAACAGAGTGATAACAAGGATCTGCGCGAAGAGGCCTTTCATTATGATAGAGTGCAAAATTCTCACAACGCACAAAAAAGTAAACAAACGTCCCTATTGGTAGGTCAAAAACACGAAATATTTTATACTTTGGTTTGAGCGAGAACTTTTGATCCAGTTAACCGATAACCGTGAACGAAAAGCTCAAAGTTTACGGGGAAAATGGAGAAAATCAAAGCCAAATGAACTCATAAATGAATTCCCAGAGGATCAGGACCTAAAAGGTCAATGCCGATTGAAAAATTGGGCAGTTCTTCGCTGGTTTCTTCCGTATTTCTAAGAGAAAGAAACTGCACTGCAGCTTAACAGGACAGAAATTCTGAAGCCAGGTTTAAAAAAAAAAAAAGCTTACGTCATTTAATTTACGCACGGGCGTGCGTAAATAAAGATTTTGTTCATAGCGGCTCAGTAGGACTTGTATAGGGCAAGCACGCGCGCTATGTTATGATTTATTATGTACTGACAAATTATAGTCTTGCAGTTGTGTCATGAAAATTGCTCTTGCTTCTTAAAAGTAAAAATATTGCTCACAGAATATGCTCAGCTCACCTAACTTGTACGTGTGGGCAGTGAATGAATTTTAAAGCGCGTATTAGTAGTTGAACATACTAATTTCAGGGACACATGTTTCAAAAGAAAAATTGAATTACCCTAGGATTGTCCTTTTTTGCATCGACTACAGCTGGAAAACAGCGATCGAAATTGCACGTTTCACAACTTTTATCCAGCGCGCTGCGGTTAGGATAATCTAGCCGACAAAATTTTCCTTTGCCACAAGTTACAAGGCGTGTTCGCTGAGATCAATGAGTGTATGTATGTTATTTGAACATAACAAATTCAAGTATTTTATTTTTCTGTGTGTGTGCTTGTTTGTGTTTCTTGTAGTTAGTGATAAATGTTATTTACTGACAGGGAGGTCCGTATTGGGTAAGATTGTGCCCGAGGTCTTGACCTCGAGGTCTTGTCTCCACCGGTACTTTAGGCAGAGTGCAGTTTTTCCCAATATGGACCGACCTCAGCTGGTGAATAACAGTTTTTTCGTATACTTTACGAATTGTTTTCCAGAAGAACCCTAATGAGTCAGGGCTGTAATTACGGCAAGGTCCTCCATGAACTGAAAAATTTTTGAGCGAGTACGTGGAACAGACTGAGGTATTGCAATTTAAAGAATGGCTTCACCGAAATATTTTTATTTGTGTAATGAAAAAAGATGATTTAAAACAGAGTTTCAAACATCTTTTGTACAAATATCTGTCAAAATCTGACACCTGTCTATTAGAAAGCGCGCAAGAAAAAAAACACAAGCACACTTTAAAAATATCAACAACAACAGCCACAACAACCACAACGGTGCTGGTTTGGTAGACAAGCTTAAGTGAATAGTAATTGTGAGTAAATTCAAGTCTAGGTTTTGAAGTTGTGAGATTTTGCTCGTTTGTTTGGTGCAATCACGTGTGTAAGTCTTGTCTTTCATGGAGAGGGAGAGTTTTCATGCAGCTTTTTCTCGTTCAATTCCTTCGTTATCTGTCGTGAAATTAACGAAGCAGTGTCTAATTTGAACGGAACTGCAAAGACTTATCGAAAGCGTATTTGAAGTATAGAAGACTTCGCTCACTGGTTTTCAAGGGAAAAATTTTTTGAGAATTCACATATAAAACGAACAAAATTTTCATCATTGAACTCAATTGTAAACAAATACGTCACAATTAAACTTTCTGAGTTACTTCTAATAAAGGTTTAGGTTAATCACGAACGGTTTTAGGCCGCGCGTCAACCCATTTAATGACATATTTCCTACCACAATTCATTTCAAAACCTTTTTTTCCTGGCAACCAAAGTGATTTGGGAGAGAGAGAGAGAGAGGATTAATAAGTTATTAATCGGCTTAGTTTTCTTTAAAATGGTTGTTTAGTTTTAACACCTGAGTTGAAATCATAAATTGGCCACCGTAAAGGGTTTAAAGGCTTCAAACTCCTAACTGTGGCCATTTTGTGTTTTCATCTCAGTTATTAACACTAAATTAGTTGCTATATTCTCCCACCGACGCAGCACCACAGTTTGTTTAGAAACTTATCGCCTTTATCTCTTTGAAATGATTTGCTTAAAAATACTGCTTGGCCGGCAAAACGAAATATAGTTATGAAAAATGGCAACAAAGCTAGGGATGTAGAAATAGGAAATTCCGGACCGCATTATAAGATCAATAAGATTTCAGGATTCGTAACTGCGCCCTCTGAGAAAAACAAATAATAAATACAGTTCTTTCGAGAAAGGTTGTCGGAAAAAAGCGTGTCGGAAGTGTAAGCGATAACCCCGAAAGGTATTGCGGGTAGCTTTTAGGTCATTGTTAGACTTGACATCAGAGTTCAGGGAAAGCTAAGAAAATGTCACTTTAGGAACGGGGCATCACAGGTTTAATGAACTTATTTTATTTACAAGACTGATTTTAAATTCTAAACTGCATGAAAAACGAAAAACAGATCGAGCGAACCCTAATTAATTTATCCTTAATTTTTTATATGCATATTGCATTGATAACCGTTACCCACATAATATATTTCAGATTGCCGCGAGCAATCCTTACCTTTTTATATGCATCTTGATAACCGTTACCCAGATAATAATTTGCAGATTGCCGCGTGCACTTTAAATTGCTGCTCTTTTGCACCTTTCCCGTAACAACTGTATACTGTTAACTGCGTATCTCCAGTTTAACATTTATAAGAACTTATATTCATATTTGATTTTACTTTTTTAAGTCTGTTCAGGTTGGAAGGGGGGGGGGGGGGAATTTGAGGCGTCAGCTCAACGAGGAACTAATTAATATTTAAAAACTCAACTACCAAAACTACATGAATTCACAGATAATCTTAGCCAATGTGAAGTTACCTAAGTCAGAAAAGCAGGTCAGAGATGGCGGACGCCGTAGTGAAGAACGAATGTATTGTATCAATTGACACTGATCAACCATCATATTAAAAAAATAGGAATCAAATAGAGAATAAGTTACGTTTCCATCTCATTTACGTTTCTCCTTTATTGAGATTGTGATTATAATCATTTTATGTTATCATCATTACTATAATTATGACTTTATTTGTCATCATTATGATAATTAGTATTATTGTTGTGATCTTTACCATTTTGTAGAATGCCCAAATATAACTTTTAATAACTCTTGGTACATAATTTCTGTGAATGGATGGTCCTGGCAGTGGAGCAGAGACAACTGCCAAAGGCAAGGAGGGGACCTAGTTTCCTTTGAAACCGAAGAGGAATGGAATTTCATGAATGACGAGATTCAAAGGCGAAGTACTACGAACTATAGAAATAAATGGAATATTGGTTTAGCAAAAAAAGCCGGAAAATGGATCTGGCTGAGTGGAAGACCGCTGACTATTCGTAAATGGGGAATAGGGGAGCCAAGTAGTAAACATGACGCGGCTTTCATGTACAAGCTAAACAATAATGGCGAGCGGGGCGTGTTTGGTAGTGTTACTCGTACACGTTGGGGAAACCAACACGCTTATATTTGTGAGATTTCCAAGGGTGAGTTGATTTTTTGTCGTTGTTGTTGTTTTAAATGCTATTTCAATTAACTTAAAAAGCGCTAGAAGCGTCTAAGCGTAATAAAAACATTCTTTGCTAAAGTTTGTGACGTAGAAGACAGAATTTAATTAAACCTTCTGACAATCAGGATCAAGTTTACACTTAAATTTACATAAATGAAAAGATGTTTGAAACAATCTTAGAGAAAGTTTTTATTAAATACATGTCTAACGTTTAACCATGTGAGTAGAGGGAAGTTACATATGGTTCTGTTACTGTCACTATTACGAGTAAAAACAGTTGTGACACTTTATGTCATCAGTTATTTTCATGTACCGGTAGTTCATTTATCCTTCCGCTTGAATAAAATGATGGTGAATACCAATCGCAAAGAATTATTAGTCCGATTGCTTTGTTAGATAATAACGCATGATGATGTGAAGTGCATTATTTTTGTGAAGAGCTTATGACTCATGTCGGTTAAGATACATGCCAATTATCACTTTATAAAATGAATGCAAAAGACTTGTAGATGTTCTTCGCATTGGGGAATCAATTTTATGGTTATCGTATTCTATTTTAACACCCGATCGTTTTGAACTGTAAATTTGTAGGGGCTGATTTCAATGCAACGCAAAATGTGCAGTGAATATAATAAACAGACCATTCTGCATCTAATCGAAATATATCGGACATTTCGGTCGAATTAGCAACGGGCACTCTTTAGCGAGGGCTACCTCAGTTTTCATACGTCACCAGAAGGTGTAGAAACATTTTCTTGGGTTGGAATTTAATTGATATAATTGTAGGTCATGATCAGGATTGGGTATGCTTGAGCGTTATCTTCATAATATGACAGAAGTAAGTTATTTAGCGTATGCGTTGTGAGAGAGGGAGCAGATAAAACGCCTTTGAACTTAACTTTGAACTAAAAAGTGAAACAAAAAGTTAAATGCAAACCTTTCACATTCCGATATAGAAATCTTGACCTTAATTGACGAGACTCTTGCGAAGCCCAAAAACCATTGCACTTATTAAATGAGTCCAATATTTCTGGGTAATGTCATTATTTGTGCACGGCCTCCTGATTCCATAACATCATGTACGAGAAAAGAATTCCCAAACGCTGTGATTGGTGCAAGATATCAAAATGCTACGATGTAATTGGTGTCAGATACATACCCTAACGCGGCAATCTGGCTGGTGTGAGATACATACCAAAAAAGCGACAATCCAATTGCTGCAAAGTACACACCTTTGTGCGGCGATCTGATTGGTGCGAGCAACATACCACTCTACACGCAAACATAGTTATTTTCTATGACAAAAACTACCAAAAAATCATTATTTCCGGTGCAGGCGCAAAGCAGCGCTTATCTTGAATAGTAGTGCTTCTCAGAACAGAAGAATTTTATTACTTTTTGGAATAATTAATTCTTATGTATTGCAATTGTTATATTTTTTCAGCAAATCCAGCTCCTGGACGGAACTTTTCGCAGGACTCTTACACAGACTACGTTGGACCACCTTGCACGCAACAATATGGTAAGAAGAGTTGGTCACTATAATGTAATTGTGATAGAAAAACACCGTTGTTGCACGAAAACTTGAAGACTAGAGTCATGTTTTCACTTACTTTTCACTAAGGTTGTTATAGTTCCTGTGCGATTCAAGTTTCGCCTTGCGTTATGCGTTTCTTTTTGCTTGAGAGAAAACACGAAACCGGCTTTTGTAAAACGGTAAATTTTAATTCACGCGAAGAAATTTTTACTGGATATTACATCAGGAGATCAGATAGATGCAAGCTTTCAAGTGGATGTCTCGGAAAACACACATTTCAAGGCCTGAAAAAGGAATCTCCCAATCATTTTCTCTCGCAATGCCTTAATTAACAAATTCGTCAAATTATTCAAATAAAAGCGCTGAATTAAACCTTAAAACCTTACCAGCATGAGGTTAAGGTTAAACCAAAAATCCCAAAAGGATCCGTAAATTCATCTGAAACAGCTCAGGATAAAATAAGAAATGAAAACGTCATACTCAGTGGTTTAGCAATAAATACGCGCAAATATTTTGTTATTTGCGTGGCATTTTTCAAGCCCCGTGGGGGCAGGTTGAAATGCCAAAAACTGGGCAAAATAAGTACCCCTATTGTTTGTTAAACCAGTAATGCAGGGATTTTTTATTGAACTATTATTTCATTTACTAGTATTTTAGAAAAACATCCTACAGCCCTATCTGATCATCGATCATACAAGACGTGTGCGACAGACGAAAGTAATGCATAGGAAACAATAAGAGTGTTCTGCATAAGCAATAAAAAGCTTGAGTGCATTTAAGAGTTTTGATCGTTCATGGCGGCCATTTTGTTACGCTGCTTTCCGTCCGCACTTTTGCCCTTACAGTGTAATACTAAGGCAATTGTTTTGTATGATGTGGTCTGGATTAACATTTTTCTTTAATGATTTATCATTTGCAACCTCGCCATCGCCGTCGCCATCGCCATCGCCATCGCCGTCGCCGTCGCCGTCGCCGTCGCCGTCCCCATCGCCATCCCCATCGCTAGCTCAGCAGCTGGTATGTTTTCTAAATAGTAATTTACCGTTTTTGTGTGGGATTTCCCACACTTTGTCAACGCCCGCGAAATTTATTTCTCTACTTATTTGTCCACGAGAGAGAAGTGCTTGACACGTGGTTTCTATTTGCGTTCAGTGAGCCGTGAAGACTGGATTCCAGTCGGCGTTTTTTCATAGTGTATGGTACGGCGGCCATTTCTCTTCTCAGTCGTTGGGTTTTGGAGAACTTATTCGGAATTTCATGTTTGTTTCACGGGGATTTTTGTTTCCAAGGTAAGGATAAGTCATTTCATATTTTCACGGGTTCTTTGCGTGCTTTAACTTTTCAATTTTGTTGTGGGAGCTTCACGATTAAGCTCTCACGAAAGGCGATTACGTTTGTACACCTGGTTTGTGTTCTTTCTTTCATAATCTGAGGCGTTTGTTTCGTTATTTCTTCAGGTGTCTATAACAAAAGATTTTTTCATGTAATTCAACACGCTGAAACGCGGCCTGTGTTCAGTGCAGGTTGCACAGGAGCTTTTACGCTTTCACAAGCCAACATTTATAGGCTTGGACCTTCGGTGCGGGTTGTGTCAGATTGAAAGGAGTCATTGTACTCTCGCAAGCCAACATTTGTCGGCTTGAATGTATTTGTGCGGGTTGCGCTTCAAAGAGTCTTAGGGTGTCTCAAAGTGTCTCACTAGTGTCTCAAAATGTCTCACGAGTGTCTCAAAGTGTCACAAACTGAAAGAAACTATTGTTTGCCTTGAACCGTCAAGAGTGTTATCTATTTTAATAAACTGAGTTTCTAGTTAGTTGGATTGTTGCTGTTGCTCGCTCAAGCACACAAGTAAATATGGGGATCTCCATTGACCAATTCCGTTCAAGGATTGGATCTCATGAAGATTTACATCCTGATTTTAGTGAAAACTATGACCTCTTTGATGATCTCAACATTTCATCAACATCGCTGAATAATGAACCACTGATATTGAATGAATTACCTGATTTTAATTTTCGTCAAATGGTCCAGACACCCAATAAAGAGCAAAAAGAATTTTTTTAACACATTTTACATCAGATTAAAACCTCAGAAACCCCTTTCTACTGCTTCCTCAGTGGAGGGGCTGGTGTTGGCAAATCGCATTTAACAAAAGCTTTGTATCAGGTAGTGCTTAAGTATTATAACACTAGAGCTGGTGATGATTTTCATCAGATCATAGTTATACTATTAGCTCCAACTGGTAAAGCTTAAGGGTGACACTCTTCATAGCACTCTGGCCATTCCTGCCAATCAATCACTGAGAAATTACAAACAGCTTGATTCAAGTAGACTAAACACTTTGAGAAGTCAATTGATTTTTGTTGATGAAATCTCAATGGTAGGAAATGGTATGTTTGCAATACAGCTAAACAATAGGCTTAAAGATATAAAAGGCTGTAGAGAGGATTTTGGAGGTGTGAGCATAATTGCTATTGGTGACTTATTCCAATTAGAATCTTTTATGGATGCTTATATTTTCAAAGACCTCAAAAATGTAGATTTATGCTGTTCTTTCTCCCAGTTTATGGCATAAACACTTTAAAATGTTTGAACTTAATGAAATCATGGGTCAAAGTTAAGAGACAGCAAATTGTTTGTAGAATTACTTAATAGGTTGCGTAAAGGTAAACACACAGTAGCTGACATTGCAAAACTTAAAGAGAGCTACACAAGAAGACATCCCCTTGCGAAATGGCTTTTGGAATTCCTAGGAATTCCTAGGAATTTATTCCTAGGAATAAAGGTGTGAATTTTCACGGTAAATTCGGACTGGGAATTCCTAGGAATTCCTAGGAATTCCCAACCATAACAACTCTGGTTCTAAAAACCTAGAAATTCCTAGAAATTCCCAGAAATTCCCAGAAATTCCAAGTTTATAGCCAACAGGACTTGGAATTCCTAGGAATTCCAACTCAGAGAACCAATGACTTTCCCTGAAAAGCTGTAAATCTAAAAAATTCCTAGGAATTTCTGGGAATTTCTGGGAATTTCTGGGAATTTTTTAGGAATGTTTAAGAATTACTGGGAATTTTAAGCAAAAATTTGAGGCTAATGATATAAAATAAATACTTTAAATTAAAAAAACCCAGCTAAAATTCAAGTATTCAATGAAATTTATTTAAAAGCTTGATTAAGGCGTACATGTAAAATATTTTTGATTAATTATTAACATCAATGTGTGGTAATATTAGGATGGAATTTGATTTATTTTTCTTTTCTTGAAAACTTCATACGGATTAATCCTCAATTATAGGTATTCGTATAAAATAGTTCTAATCAATCATTAAATTTGGTTTGACACAAATTGTGAATAAAATCTGTTGATTCTTTTCCAAAAAATACAATATCCTAAGTTATATTTATATAGTTATATTCTTGGGAGTGAAGGGGCTAATTACAGACAAATAAAATTGATTTTTTGATTAAAATCTTGTTATAACTGTAACAATAAATTAGAATGAAGTTATCCTAAACTGCAAACTTAGCTGCTGTTTGTACTGTTTGTATTTTTTTTCCTGGACTCACAATGAGTTGGCCTTGAATGAGGTTATCAACAAGAACCTTGACCATTTTGTATCTGGATTCCTTGACATCTGAATTTGAAAAAAAAATATATATTAAAATATGTATGTTTAAAGCTCAGACCAGGCTTTTAAGATGGCTATGAGGAAAAGGGCATTCATTGGATTCTCAAATTGAGAAATCTGTGTTATATTGAGTGACTTTTATATTGGAGTTAGTACATCTCTCTCATGGATTTTACTAAAAAAGGGCTGAATACATTATTTTGTTTTTACCAAGGAGGGCTTCTTTATGTACTAAAGTTTGTTATGAATCTTGAATGTTCCCAAACGTGACTAGAGGAATCTTGAAACCTTACCGATAGGTTTATTTCATTGTAAAGCAAAAGCTTAAGAAACTGCGGCATGCAAGTGACCGATTCGATTCTCAGAATTATTCTAGTTTCAGTTGCGCCGAGCGTTATGTAAGCGTAATTCAACCCGCTACATCTATTCTTTTATAAGATTTTGATCACAACGAATATCGCAATTTTTACTCACCACAAACTTCCAAAATCGTAGCTTTACAGATGGCCACTCGACCCTTGTTTGTACCGGTCCATATGTCAACTGTTGTCCCTACTTTTAACTCCACGGCGCCAACGACTTTCTTCTCTTTTACAACACTCACGCTATTCTCGTTTTCCCATTGAACCAGAATAAAAGCTATCTTTAGAAATGTTATATTAAGCAAAACAGTTGAGAAAAGCGATCAACCGATGAAGAGTACATTCAAAGATGAGCGCCAAATGGAGTCTTCTTTGTTTCCGATCACGGGCATGATCACGTGGATCTTTTAGGACTTGTCATTGGCTAGCAAAGTGAATCCGCTGGCTTGCCGATTGCAGTGTTAAGAGAAGCGCCGAACTTTATTTTGACTTCTCCGACCGGTTCTCTGCTTCTAGAAGATGGATAGCTTGGTGATATAAATAAAGATGTGAGCTCACTCTATGTAGAAATAATCGACAAGAATCGATCGTATTACAAATGCACGATTTGTGGCCGAAAGTTGTCGAGGAAACAAAGACTCGAAACTCAGTTGAGTTGTGTTAACGGCAAAGGTGAGAAATAACACAAGCCAATCACAGTTTTGAATGCGACTACAAATCGTCTTTTACCCTCATATTTATAAAAGAAGGATACCACATTCGGAAGTGTAAGAGATACATAGATGATCCCAGTGTGCCAGTACCTAAATCTACAAAGCTTGACCGTAGCAAGCGTTCAGCAACACGTTCCAACACCGCCATCTCGATTCCTCACTAAATTCCCAGAAAACTGGGAATTCAGTTTGCAAGGGTCATTTGCATAATTGGGAATTTTTGAGAATTCCTAGGAATTCCCAGAAAACTGGGAATTCAGTTCGCAAGGGTCAACAACCCAATAGATGCAGCTCACCTATTTATACAGAATGCTAGAGTAGATGAATTTAAACAAAGGGCCCATAATGCAGCCACAGGAAACAAATTCACAATAAATGCTCAAGATAGTGTTATTGGAGCTATCTCTCCAGAGCTAAGAAACAAAATACTAAGACAAATACCCAATGATCCAAGAAAAACAAAACAGTTAGCCTCAACCCTTTGTCTTGCTGAGGGTGAAAGAACACACCGTGTTATGAATGTATGAACCGAAGATGGCATGACAAATGGTGCTGGAAATGTTGTTAAACTAGTTCAGTTACATCAACAAACCAAACCATCTGGTATTGTATGGGTACAATTTGACCACTCAGATGTAGGTCAGAAAAGAAGGAATGAAAAAAGACATTTGTATGTACAATGAATTGAACAGACATGGACCACAGTAAACCCTGTGACTACACAGTTTGCGGTAGGTAGAAACAGAACAGCACAAGTTGTTAGAAAACAATTTCCACTGCGTCCCGCAGCAGCAAAAACAATTCACAGGTCACAAGGTGATACTGACAGTAGAATTGTTGTGGATTTTAGTACCAGAAATACTATTCCACACATACATTATATGGGACTCAGTAGAGTAACTGCTATAGAAGGCCTATATATTTCTGATTTGTGTGAAAGCAAGATTGCTGTTAATCCAGATGGAGAGATTAAGAACAACTGCAAAACTTAAGCTTTGCATCTCCCTCTCCATGACATAACATTTTCCCTTCTTAAACTGTGTTATCTTAATGTAAGGTCTCTTCACAAACACATAGAAGATATACGTAAAGACTTAATTTATCGAAGTGCTGATATCAATATTTTCACAGAAACAAGATTTAATTCTCAAGATAATAATGACATGTATGACATTGCTGGTTATGTTCTCTTCCGTAATGATAACCTTAATTCCAGCAATGGATCAAGGTCTTATGGTGGTACAGCTGTGTACAGTAAAATCCCATACTTACCTGGATACCCCTATTGTCACAATATACATGGTGTTGAAACAACAGTAATTAAGTTAGCAAGGTTTGAGGATTGGACAATCATAGGGATATATCACTCCCCAAACGTGCCTGTTAGACAACTTTATGAAGCAATAACTGAGGTATTAAATAACATTTCACCCTACAACAATATCATTACTAGAGACTTTGATATAAATTGGCTTGTTGAAACAGACAGAAGACCTTTGTATAATTTACTAGTGAGGGATAACCACTACAAACAGTTCATATCAACTTATACAACTGACAACAACACAGTAATTGATCATATATATACAAATATGTCTAACATTGATATACAAGCAGATGTTTTAGAAACACATTTCACAGATCATAAAGCTGTTTGGGCCTCATTTCACGGTGTCCTATAACAAATTACTTTATCATGATGTACATTGTTTTTAAGTTAAGAGAGCAACAAAAGAAAGCAGTAAATAGTTATGAAAAGAGTTGTTTCTCTTTTTTCAAAGGAATTTGTAATGAGAAACTTGCAAAACTATTAATAAGGAAATGCTGCTTATTCATTTGGTACCAGAACAGGCCTTTTAAAATTAAGTTTGAAGTCATCTTTCTAAGAGTTGTCCAGTTTAACAACCATTTACAAAAGACAAAAATAAACTACATAACACACAGTCCTGAAATTTCAAGGCAGCTCCTTTAGCATCTTGGCTAATTTCTAACTGCAACCTTTATTGACAACCCTGCATTAAACAATTATTCCACAGTTAAGTCTGCAACCCTCCTGAAATACTCCAGGATACCAAAAAAAACAACAACAAGCAAACAAACATATTAGTGAAGTGAGCAAACAACTACATGCGTGACTTTCACGTAATATAAAATTCGTGATTGCAGCATTCCCACGTGCGTAAAGTGCTTGTAACTTACGGGAAACACACGCATGTTACACCAAAAAAACCCGCGTGTAGTACAAGAGGCCGATTACTCGCAATTTCTCGTAGTTTTGAATTTCCCTTTTGTTTTTCAGAACACTCATATACCTGTACTTTTTTACACCGATGCGATAGAAATTAATTGGAGAAACATTCCTTGAAATAAGAAGTCGTCCTGTATTTTCAGCGAAAAAGATTGTCAAGTGATCAAAACAACACCGGCCAGATTATAGTCACGTGCTCGGCAACGACTTGTGGAAAGCGATCATCTTTCATTCTTACCATCAAAACAGTCACGCTTGCATAGAAGAACAACAAAACGAAACGATTACAAGGGAAAGACCCAAATTGGCGTAGAAAGAAATAATGCTGCAAATTACCATTTTTTTATGTCATGTGTACATGTTTCCGTGGGAATTTCTGTGTCAACAGCTTGCTGTCACTCACAAACTCTTCGTGATTCTCGCTGGTCCTCGTTATGTTCAGCGCATGGACGATTCGAAGACGCTTCAAATTTGATTTTTAAGTTGATCATAGCACTAATCTGAAACATTTGAAGTCCATTTCAATATAGTAAATGTCGAAACAGGCGTGTAAAGACAATAAATATCGCAACGATCAGTGCAATCATAATAGCGCCACGACTTTGGACTTACTTCTTCGGAAGGATAGATCTCGAGTTCGAAGCCGACTAATTACGACTAATTACGAAGAGTCCACGCTAATTTGCATATCGCAGAGCGCCCACAAGAACTCGTTTCTACGCTATCGTGTATCCACGAGTTAAAAAGTAGTAGCAGAAATTTTTTCAATTTTTTTTCAATGACTGTTACGAAAATATTTACTGCTCCAAGTATTTCCAGTACTGCCGTATAAACAAATAAATAGCCTAAGCCACCAAGAGGTAATTTATTTGTTGAAGACGATTACCAAACGTTCAAAAACACGCCAAAAAGCTTCCAGGGAGGGAAGGAAAGGCATATTGCTTGATAAAAGGAAAAGGTAATACCCCAGATCCCTCCTGTGAATCTGTATTTGTTCAAATAATTCCCACACAAAAATTACTATTCAGACTGTTGATTCAAGGCCTAATATCACCCCTGTAGTACAGTTGACTCACAGTAAGCGACAGGTTTGCTTCCGCTCAAAAACCCCTTCCAAACACTTTGTCAATAAAATCCCACACAAGTACGCATTGCGGACCTATTTTTATGCATGTCGCTTTTCAGGATCTTCTCCGTTTACAAATGTGACAGACATTCATTTTTATTCCAGGCAAATGAGTATGTTTCAAGATTTGGCGGAATAAATATTACCGAAACGACTTCCATACAAGTATGTAATTTTCATAACTTAAAGGCATTTTAACCTTGATATATGTTTTTAAACGATAAAAAGTAAATATCTGACCTTTAAGTAGAAACCACCATTAAGCCATATGAGAGAAAATGATGAGGCTTAAAATATAATCCAGGCTCCTAAAAGAGTTCTTTAGCCAATGAATACCCTGGACACCATTTGGGGCCTCCTGCTAGACTTTTTCCGCATTCTTAATATGAATTGTATGTATAAGACTGGCTACTTAATGACCTGGAAATATTTTATGAAAATGTAGGAAGCTGTAACTGTGTTTGAAGATTTTGCCATAAAAATCAAGAACATCACAAAAGACGGTATGGAAGACGTTAAAACACTACAAAAATCCATCTTTAAAGTGGCACAGGCCGTGGAGAAATTTGCTCTTAATTATGGAAAGCGACACCTGAGTGGAATGAGATCTTCAGAAAGGATCGTTCGCTCAAAAATGGGTGAGAATCGGAATCCTTCAAATTGTGAAACCGTTCTTCTCACCCTGTTTATTGAAACTTTTCTTAAATAATAGATTGGTGATGAGTAACACTTTGCTAACTGAAATTGTCAAATCCTACCAATACTTTCCACTAACTTCATACTATACACTGAGCTCAAAATTAGCCTGTCGTTTGCGATGCATATAAATGCAAGATTTTTAACCCTACTCGTAAAAGTTCCCTGATGAACTCTATAGTTCTCCAACGAAACGGTTCGAGGAACGAATTGAGTTTTCACAATTTAGTCCCTCCAGTACTACTCGGTTATTCATCAGTTTTACATTGAAAAAACCTTGTAAAATGGTTGAAATCGTCGAATAGTTTTTGAAGGGCAAATAAGATACAAACAATACCCGTCCATCCAATAAGATTATGGAATATTTGTGTACACCGCAAAACGCATGTTCGCGTAGATATGCTATTGTAAATTTCACCATAAGTGCTTTCCTTTCTCCTTTTTTTCCCGACAGTTTTGGCCATTCAAAAAGCCTATCACCAGAATGCAAGTGGCTTCCACTTTGAAAAACAACAATGGCAAGCGAGAATCGATATTGCTTCTTCAAATTTTGAAGAAAATGGTTTGTATTAACTATTGTGGTAACTTTACAACTTTCATTATTACCTTGATTTCTCCAATCGAAATTTCTGTATTGAAAAAGAAAATCAGTTTTATGGCTTTTCTTGTTATTACTTGATGACTTTTTTTGTTGATTCTTCGGGGGGCTTTAAGGATCATTGGTAGTTGCCTTTTTGTACAAGGATCTGCATAACCTACTTCTGACAGATCAAGCCATCAGGAGTGAAACGGACGACCAAAGGTGACGTTATTTTCATATTATTCCATGTCGTTTACCCCCAAAAACATATAACTCGGAAACACATAAGATCTAAGTTCAACTAACCTGAATTAAGAGACTTTCCAAAAACCCTAACTAAGGTTGGAAGACTCTCTGACCGTTCCACCTTTATTAAAATTCGCATGAATCTATCAAAAGTATGTAAAGTTGCTTCCTTGCTTCTGAGCCATTTTCAAATACAATTTCTTCATAGGTATATCAACTCCAGGATTATGGCCGTAACTGTGGACCCCAAGCCAAAGAAATTGCGAGAAAATGTCATCCTAAAGTTCAAAAACCTAAAGGTAACATGAAAATTAGCTGCTGTGCGTTGTTTTGATTTATTCTGACAGGATAGAATCCATTTTCAGGTCTTGACAGTAGAGAAGCGCTGTATGTTTTGGAGTGGCCTCAGCGAAAGGTAAAAATACCACTATATATTATTGTATAGTATCTATTCATTCCTAAATCAAACTAAGTTCGGAGGAGAATGAATGAACTTTCTCAGATGTTTTTGTGCAGATTAACACTTTCCTGGAAGCCAACATGTTGTCGTTTTTAGAGAGAGGAAGTCTGATTGAAATGTTCTCGCAACTAGGACTACAATGGAAGAAAAATTATAAAACATCACGTCTTCCCCAAACATTGAATAATTATGTGACCTTTTGTTAACTTTACTTTTTTTCCATGTCTGACAGCTTTTCAGAGGAAGGATGCCATGTAGTTACATCAAAAAGCAACTCAGAAGAAACAGTTTGCAGCTGCAATCATTTGACGCATTTTGCCGTTTTAATAGACTTCGACAGTAGCACAAAGGTAATAAAGGTATTTTTTTCCTTATTCAATTATTTTATGGGCTCAATGAACTAACTCAATTTTGTCCTTTACTTTTTCTTTTTTTCCACACAGCTCACTGAGGAGGACGAAACAATTCTGGAAGTTATCACCCACGTGGGACTGAGCCTTTCCATCGTCGGGATACTTTTCACATTCATACTTTATTCTTGCTTCACGTAAGTAATGTACCTGAATAATAATGAGGTAGATTCTTAACTCCCCTCAACAAGGTTGACGATAAAAGAGATCCCAATGCAAATCACCATGCAAACAAGATCATGCATGTCGGATAATTCACAAATTCAAGCTACAATTCATGCCCCATCAAGAACGCTTGGACAACTCGTGGTTTCACAGTCTATAAATTGTTTAGGTTTAGACATTTTTCCGTAATATTTTCCTTTTTGTCCTTTCTGAATACAAGTATATTTAATAATAATATTATTGAATATTTACTGGCTTTTTCTCTTCTTTTGCTGTCAAGACTTAGATAACATTTTTGCCATATTGTTCTGTCTTTTAATTCAATTTTGCTGTGTTTTGCTGTTCTTGCTGTCTTCAATGTGTTGTTATTGTTGTTGTTGCTTCTGTCTCATTGATTCTTTTTTTTTTTTTTTACTATTATTTCATCAGAGATGTTCGTCAACCTCTCTCTCAAATTCGACTGAGTGTTTCTATGTCCCTTGGAGTTGGACAGATCATCTTCCTAGCCGGGATAAACGCCACAGAAAACAAAGTAAGTGGCTTCTCTTTCTATCCATAGAATGAATTTACTCTTTGCACCGTAGATATCTTGTCGAAAGGAGCACGTTAAGAGTTATACGAAAACTCTTTCTTTTCACAGGCTGCCTGTGTTACAATATCAGCTCTGATGCAATATTTCTTCATGGCCGCTTTCTGTTGGATGCTGGTCGAGGGAATTTATCTCTACTTCTTCGTTGTGAAAGTTTACAACATTAACACCAAGATGTACATGTATCACGTCATCTCATGGGGTAAGTTCATAATTTTACAACATCCACTGGTTACTGTAACCATGCTTTCAGATCGCCAAATCTGGTGTTTTTATCCAGCGAAGTGTTTCGATTCCCTTCCTTTCTTTATGGGTAGGTCTTCCAATGATCATGGTGGCCATTTCACTTGGCATCGCTGCTGGAAAAGAAGGGTTACAAAGCTATACGAGTGATAAATAGTAAGGAAATACTCAGCGGTTTCTTTTTGCTTTTCTCCTTTTAATTCGTTTCATTGCATTTTTCTTTTATATGTTTGTATACAGTTTAGAATCGGCATTATTTCATTAGCTGAGAATTTGTGTTTCTTTATTGTCTTTTACTTCTTTGAGTTTAGTTGCTGGCTTTCCTCGACTAACAACCTGATCTGGATATTTGTCGCCTTTGTGGCTTTCATTGAAATTGTGAGTTTATGATTAGTGTTGTTGATTGTGACTGATATACCTGCTCTAATTACCGCCAAAGATTTTTTCTCTTCTCTTAAAAATAGGAATTAAGTATTTGCCATGCGTCCCCGCACAATATTTACCACTTTCTTTTTCCTATTTACCCACAATAAACTTTGTACGTAGTGCTGTTTTCGGGGATGTTGGTCAATTTAACCTAGTGATGGCCTTCAATAACGAGGAAAACCTGTTGAGACAATGTCTTCACAGGCATAAGATAGCCTCATATATTCTCCAACTTTTACTACATAGTATGGAAAGGAAAAACCTATCCCACTTCCTTGTTAATGTTTGTCACTGTTTCACATTGATATATCAAGATATGATTCTAGCGCAAAAATAACTCATAAAGCAATATTGCAAAAGGGGAAATGAGTAGAAAGAGACGGAGATATTGAATTTATATAATTTAACGCGAGGCTTCACCCAGCGTAATTCATTCAGTGTGGACACTTTTGTTCGCGATTTCTTTAGCTCCTTGGTAGAAGATCAAAGCTCATAATCTAGGTCCCCCGGTTGGAAGTTCTATTCCCTGTACAAGACGCTATACCCGACCCTTGTTACCGAACTGGTAACGTCTTTTGCGAGAAGGATTCTCTCTTACTTTGGTGATTCAACTACCATATCTAAGTACCTAATTTATCTCTATCATACTTTTTAGCTTAACATCTTGATACTCGTACGAGTCATAAAGGAGATGACCAATTTGGTGCAGCCAACAGCGGAAGACAACCATTTTCAGCAAATACGGTAAGATTCCCAACATAAAACTAAAACAAACTAGTAGAAGAGATTGCTTTTGAGGCATATTCGCCTAACTTTCCCATTCCTTAATGAGTAAGGCATCACAATATCTAACGATTAAAATTAACTGTCAAAGGAAACTAAAGGAATTTTTTTTTCAACTTATAGAATTGGCATCAAAGCATGCGTGGTGATAATTCCCCTGCTGGGTGTCACGTGGCTATTTGGTCTACTTTCGCCTGTACATAAAGCTTTCGCCTACATCTTCACCATACTTAACTCTACTCAGGTCAGTGTTCGATGGTAACTCTCTAAAGTCATCCAATCTCTACTATTATTTTACTTTCTAACCAAGTGACACACCATTACAATGGTTAGTTATATTTATTAGAATTCTGAGGAAAAAAAAGCTGTCAACTATGCAGGAGAAGACAGATGCTTCTCCATTTATGAGATATGCAATTGTCTCTCCTTCTTGGAAATCCTGATAAATATTTGAACAATTTATTTGTATATTGTGAAAGGTAATGGTCTTGAAATCATGTTTATGCTGCAGGGTTTCCTGATTTTCGCTTTACACGGTTTGCGAAACACTCAGGTAAGAAAAAACATTAGACCGATTCTACACCAACTGCATCTCATCAAGTGTTGGCGTTTCAATAAATATCCGAGTGCTAAGAACCATATTCCTTGTTGTTCGTCTATCTGCAGATCAGAGAGCGATTTGAAAGAAAGATGAACATCGTTTTTCCATCTTCCATAAAGAACAACTCCATAAGGAAGAGGTCACACGTCAATCCAAATGAGGTTGGGAATGTATGGGCAGTTGAATTGCAGTCTTCAGCTGAATTTAAATGGAAGTCGCACTTAACTTAAATAACTGGATCCCGCCAGCCGTAAATAACAGTCAATTACTTAGAATAATTACTTAGTTAGCAGCTCTTAGTCGGTTGCGATCGGTCTGAGTCATGATCTGCAGGCAAAAAAAACTTATTCCCTTCATTATTGTTTAAGCACTCAACTAGTTGTGATCGTAACCTATCTTCTTCATGAATATAGGTTTATTTTCTAGGCGATCGTATATTTGAAGGCAATATTCATCGAAATAAACCAATCTATAGATTTAAATTTCTAATGGCTTAGTATCTTTATGACTGTCGAATAAGACCACAGAAATCGAGAATGCCTATTCATGCCCACATTCATACTAAGGAACTTCTGGAGAATTTTACCAGGTTACGTAGTTATGATGTAACACCACCAATATAGTTGTGTTATAAGCTTGCGGAATTTTGTGGAATAATTTGTACATAAGTACTCAGCGCAGCAATAGAACTTGTTGTTGTCGGGAGGGACTGACTTTTCTGAAAACTGTACCGAGAGAGAGCTACTGTGGAAGATCGTTAATTTCGAGGAACTTTGGAGACAACCATGAGATTGTGTCAGTGGTGAGCTATAAAATAATTTGTGGTGGGCTTCAATCAGTTTATTTAAGGATAATTATTACTTATTTCAGTTTATATTACCAGTATAGTTGTGTTGTAAGCATCCGGAATTTTCGAGAATACTTTTTACATTAGAACACAGTCGTGCAACAGTAGTATTTGTTAACGGGAGGGACGGACTTTTCAGAAAGCTATACCGAGAGAGAGCAACCGTGGAAGATTGTTAATCTCGAGTTACTTTGAAGACAACTTCGAGATTGTGTCAGTGGTGAGCAAAGAAGTAGTTTGTGGTGGGCTTCAATCAGTTTTTTTAAGGATAATTATTCTACTTCTTTAAGAATCGCTCCTTGGCAAGAAGATTACAACTTGTTTAATAAATTAATCAGGTCTTTTGATAAATGATGCTCTTTTTGTCTGTTAAATTGTACCGTAACAAATAATACTAATAGTCTAGTTATCGCTGACATTCAAAGTTGTTGCTTAATGAATAAATAGATCAATACGTAAATTTTTGAATAAGTAAACAACTTATTTAGAAAGAACAGAAAAAAAAACCCTTATGACTGGATCTTTTTTTGGATCAGTTACACTTACCCATTTTTTTCGCATTCCTAAAATAAGGAGTATCGTTTTAAATCGAAAATACATCGATTAATTTGGAATTAAATTGGGGCAACGTTAGCGGAAATGGCATAAACCAAGAGATTATAAACTATTCGGCACACATAATTAAAACAACGATTAAAGAACTTTTACTCAGAGTATGCAATTTAAAGGGAAAAGCTTAGCGATAAAAATGCAGAATATTTCGATGGGCCTGGTTTTCAAATATCACTACAGTGAAAGTTAGCATTGCAGAGGAATTTCAACAAGCGAGAGAAGGAGTCGATTATGAAGATGTGC